>NC_136789.1:16508313-16553313 GCF_951216825.1 Electrona antarctica | reverse complement strand
AAAGATAAATTAAGAGAATGTTAGTGAAAATAGATTGTGTAAACTTGTAGAGCTTTTTTTATCCTGTTATTCTATCATCATACCCCTTTTTCTTCCCAATTTAGTCGTTATGCCAATTAATTTCTCCCCACACACGTGTGTTTTGTCAGTCACTGCTGTTGTATCCTATGGACTCACCTGCCAGTGAGGAGCCCCCACCGGGAGGATGTATTGTAGAGCCTTTGCCCTACTCCTCGCGCCCAACACTCCCTGCTGACAGGTACCGCCCCCAGCCCGTAGGAGTACGTGCAGGGACAAATATCCTCGCCGGGCTTCCCTCCCCCAACACGGGCCAATGGGCTATATGCACACCTACTTCCACACCTACATCCTTCACAGGTGTTAATGATACAAATTAAGGCAGCTGTTCCATTTACAGGTCCATTTGGTTCAATTTGTGCACTCTCAGAGTGTCTCCAGTGAGCCATTGCACGCACAATAGCAGCACCCCGACTCTGTTTGACCAGAATAGAACAGAGCCTTCATTAGTATCACCAGTAACAGGGAAGGGGCCCAAGTTCTTTCCAAAATGGCACGTGTGCATAGAGTCGGGGTGGATTCGAACACCCGGTGGTGGGCAGGCACTTCACCACTGTGACCACCCGAACGCCTGTATGTACAGTATAATCTAATCTAACACAATAACGGTTCTGTTAATTGACCACCAACTGTTAACTGTTAATTGATCACCACCTGTGTATTGTTAACTGACTGCCATCTGTGTGTATTGTTAATTGACTGCCATCTGTGTGTATGCACATTGTGTGTGTGCATGGCATTCACCTCACACCCTGATGGAAGGTGTAAGGGGGGTAATTCAGACCGCTGCGATCTTTCTCCAGTCTTCTAATGCTTAATTAGTGCTCCCTTGTATGGTGTTGCTGCACAAGCTATACACAATGCGTTGTATCTGTGACACCTGAGCTCGCAGATGTATTATTATTTTTTGCCATATGCTGCGGACCGCAAAACCGGTTATTTTCCATGTACAGTACACAGTCCTACGACAAAGTATAAGTTGGTCCCAAAATGGGTTTCGTCTTGCCGCAAATCTTTGGTCAGGAACTAGAGTTATGAGGTGCACCAGTGTCAAATGTGAAATAAGGAATGTAATCTAAATTGAGTTTCCTTCCACTTATATTCTTGTGGCCTGGCTTTGGCCAGACACATAGCGTGGATTCTCTGACGCCTCCTCCCCGCTATGAGTCTGGACTTTGGCCCATAAGAAGAGAGTATGCGGAAGCTGGAGAAATCAGAAAATGGCCGGGGCCAATCAGTGACTGCGTTTCAACTGCTGTCCGTACAACAGTGAAAAGCAGCCTCTTGATTGGTCCATGTGTATATGGTGACGTAACATAGTCTGCAGTACTTTCAAAACAACAATGGCTGCCCTCGATGCAACAATATTTCAGATTATATACTGTAGACTCTGACATACATTCCGACATAATCCTCGCTCACGTAGAAAGTATAAATTAAACAGACCTTGTTGTTTTTTAACGCTTTATTCATAGTGCCCACTGCTCCCAGTAATTAGGATGGGCCAATGCAGAGGACCCACTTCACATCATGTGCAAATGTACAGTGACAAAAAAAAACCAAAAACCCAAAGGATTAAATTATACAGAATTATAAATTATAATTTCAAATTAATTATAGTGATGGAAATAGAGTAGAGTGACCAGACACGCCGGTTTGGTCAGGATTGTTCCAGTTATATATCTTTGTCTAGAACACTAAAATGTCCTAGTGTTCAACATTCGCTACCAAATAATATCACTTGTTTTGAGTGCTTACATAGCCTAGAGAGTTATCATGTGTAGAATAGAGAAAAGAAAAGCAAAGAAAGAAAGATTTAAGCGTCTTAGTTATTAAGGGTCCCTGGTTTGGGTTATCCTTGATTAGAGTATGTCACGAGACAATTATACCCCAGCACAGCCTCTGTTCCTGACATACCTTTGGAGCAGTCCACACCGTGGAACCCTGGGAAACAGTGGCACACGCCTGACGTGCACTCTCCGTTGCCATGACAGTTCTGAGGGCACTCCTGCACAGAGTCTGCAGGGACGAAGCAGGAGAACAAAAGATCATACCAATGGAAGAAAAAAAAAACAGTTCATGCTTTTCTCTGAGCAGTGTTAAGACAGACTACAGCCTGCATCGTGACAGCAAGGTGAGACCCGTGATCAGTGTGCAGGTGGTGGAAAGTCAACCAAGTACATTTCATTGCTGTCGGGGAGAAATCTCTTATCTCCATATTCAAACTTGTTTGTGTTTTTTTCATAAATTAATGTCCAACTTGATCACACTACAGCGTCGCACAAAAGCATCAAAAGTAGCAGATCCGCAAGCTCAAAACGTGGCGCTAAGTGGCACATTTTGAGCTTTGTAGATCTTTAGAGTTGAGGTTTTGACCTGGCAGAGGCGATTTAAGTTTGCTTAAGTGAGTACTCACTTAAGTAGTCACTTAAGCACAATTTTTAGGTACTTTTTTACTTTGAGTAATTGCATTTTTCAATACAACATTTTTCAATTTATACTCGATTGCATCTCAGAGGCAAATATTGTAATTTTTAGTCCACCACAATTATTTGACAGCTTTATTTACTACGAGTTACTTTGCAGAATAAGATTATTGATACAAACTCCTAAGCCCCTTTTCATACTTTGGCTATTTGAAAGTAGTTGATCTACTATCACAACGCATCACATGCATCGTGAGTTTGTAGATTTGCTATTTTGTTACTTTTTTTTTAACCTATTTTTATCCCACGATTTTTGTAACCCATTTTTCACCCATGTGTCAATTATCTAATGTGATCCTGGGCTCTCTACACACCCTCCGCCAACCTAGTCCCCATATATGGGGGACATGGGGAGAGCAACGGACTTGAACTCATGCTTCCTTCATGCCTGAGTGTCCAAGTTGCTCCTTTACACCTGACAGGGGGGAGTTTCCCTGGTTGGACGTAGTGCGTGGAAGGAACACGTTATTCCAACCAGTTCCTTTCCCCTCCATCAGGCACCCCGGCTGGCCAGGGGGAGGCAGTTTAGAGACCAGGATTACTGCATGTTTTTTGTGAGGGTACCTACCCTAGGGGACACGGGGAGAACATGCAAACTCCACACAGAAGGGCCCTTTCGCCAACCCCGCCGCGGGTATGGGCACTGATGCCGCGGAGGAGAGGACACGCCGCCAGCACCCACAGCGTCCCGAGCGGGAATCGAACCCAGGACCTTCTAGCTGTGAGGCGACAGCACTACCAACTGTGCCACCGTGCCCCCCTATTTTGTTACTTTGAGTACATTTTGATGAAAATACTTTTGTACATTTACTCAAGTAAAATTCTGAATACATGCAGCCTTTTACTTCTAACAGTGTATTTTTTATGGTGTGTTCCCATTGCTACTTTTACTTCTTCTTTACTTAAAAATCTGAGTAAACACTAATGAGTCACCTCACTACTCACTTTGATCTTTTCTTTCGTTGTTTAACTGATTTCCTTTTTTTGAGGGGAGGGGGATCTTTTAGTTCTTTGATGTCAGACTAGACTCATTTTGCACTCAGATGACAAGTAACTGCACCATCACTGCGGGAATGTCTGATGTAGCATGTACAAGCCCACCCCAAGAGACATGGCTTGACCACCACATAAACCCTGAGTCCCCCAGGGCTCTACACTTCCCCTCCTGTTTTCGCTCTACACATTAAATATCTCCGCTGAGGATGGCTGATCTAAAAGCTCAGATCTGTGGATCATGCTTTTTTCTTTTCTTTTTTCTCTTTTTACGAATGTTCAACCCAGACTGAGACGCTAGGGTTTATGTGGTTAAAATTGAACTTCATTGTAGGCTACATCAAATAAGTGAAAATAGCCAATGTACAAGCTCACAAAGCTTGTAGATCTGCTATTACCGCCGAATGTCTATTTTCGACTAGTATTGCATGCCCAGAATGGAATAGAATGTGCCGCATGGAGAGCACGGTCATTCTTCGGTTTTTCTTCACAAATTAAGAAAGTGACGATTGTAAGCTTTCGAATTATCTGTCAAACATTGAATTCTGAAAAATAGATATACTTATTTGACAAGAAGGTAACTAACCCTATGCCTAACCCTGACCTCACACTGACCTAATGGTCGAAATTCTAAGCGGACTTTGTTTAAAATGTGTGTTTTGTAAACCCAAAACTGATGTTCGTTTTAGTGAATTGTTTGTGTTATCGTGTTATTTTTATTTTTTTCCAGGAGAAAGAAAGGACACCCGCACACCGCCACTTGCCAGGTTCAAGAGCATTTATTTTTAAGAGCAGAGAGCAACGTATCGGCTCGTGTTCTTCCCCAGGCGAAGAGCAGAGAGCAATGTTTCGGTCTTACGACCTTCCTCAGGAGATCTAACCTGGGGAAGGTCGCACGTCCGATACGTTGCTCTCTGCTCTTAAAAATAAATGCTCTTGAACCTGGCAAGTGGCGGTGTGCGGGTGTCCCTTCTTTCTCCTACGTTGTATGCCTCGTCACCATCACACCTGCTCCAAATTGCCTACCGGTGTGCGGAAGTCATCTCTCTATAATTTTATTAAATTTCCCAACATTTACATTTGTATAATATGAAGAAAAAAAAATAACAGAAGAATCCATAAAAACAAGCCATTGATTTGCACAATTTCACATTTGCCTATACTTGCAGCACATTCTATCAGATCCAAACAGACAGACAGACAAACAGACAGACAGACATAGGCCGATGTGGCGCGTTGGCCACAGAAGCAGGGCGTGGTTATAAGCACAAGTAACCGTGTAGGATTTAGAATGACGCGAGCGTTCCAACTCACCCAGGGCCGTGGTGCTGAAGGACACGGTCTCCCTGTCCTTGCCGTCGTTGTAGAAGGCCAGGTGCCAGGTCCCCGGCTCCAGGTACTGGACAAAGATAGCCTCGTTCAGAACCACCGTCTGAACGGACCGCTTCTCCCTGGGAGCCTCCAGGACACTCCACTTCTCCTTACCGTCCAGCCTCTCCATGTAGTCATACTGATAGAGACAGCGGGAGAGAGAGGGTCATGGTGCTGATTGATCACACTGACACAGAGAACAGTGAGAGGGGAGTAAGTTAAGGCGCTGTAACCGCCGTTTCCCCAACAGACCTATTTGTGGGTCACGGATCAACTTTCATGACTCGAGTAAAAATCTTCTATATAAATCTATTATTACAATTGAGAAGAGCACAGCTTTGTGCGCAGTTCGGGTGGCCACGTCATAGACCGTCCGTGACATATGCGGAGTCTGCGGAAGTTCCGTTTACGCCTGTGCTTTGTGGCCGTCATACATCACTGACTTTACCTCTGCGTTTTCAACCGTGCACAGCTTTGTGTCTGTTCGCAGTTTCGCTTTCCGTGATGTGAGTGAGCAAGGAAAAAACCGCGGTCAGTGGCCAAAGACACATCGCTGTCTGCCTTTGTTCAAAATGTACGCTTTGTGTGTGTGTCTCTCACTCGGACACACAATATTCAATTTGGCAAACATACATGCAACTCTGATCAAGATGTGCAGTGTCCTTTTCTATAGAGCATGAACACAGATTCAAACAAATGCAAAAACATGAAATTAACTAAGAATGATTACAACTATACAGAGACCTCCTGAAATTAACAGATTAACACAATCAGTGCCGGAAGTCCTTCAAAATAGAAGCTCTGGGGTGCCGGAACAACATGGCCGCTTTTACTCGGAAACCCATGACCCGGAAACAATCCACTTTTTACTTTACATAGCTAGCTTACATTGCGATCGTTTTAGTTTATACGATATATGATCCAAAAAGCGTTCATATTTTGCGGGAGAGACGGATGAGGAGCAGAAATGAAGCGCCAGTATATCGATCCGTTCAACACCACGGAAAGCGGTTTCAGAATATTCAGAATATTCTTATCTCGCCCCGTATCATTGAGGATGCGCTAAGACGTCCTCACACGTCGGATGTACGCGTCGATTGGGACCCCTAGGACGTGCTGACACGTCGGATGGACGGAAACGGTTAATCACATAAATGGCAAATTGTAAATGGTGCATATTTATCCAAATCGCTTTACATAGATTGTGCATTACATTCACCCATTCACAAACACATTCATTCACAGATGGTGGAGGAAACCATGCTAATCGGGAGCAATTAGGGGTTCAGAGTCTTGCTCATGGACGCTTCGACACTAACTCTGCGGGAGCCTGGGATCGAACTGTGGCAGCTCTACCCCTGAGCCACTGCCGCCCCACGTATCCCATACCCTCACCCCTTCTTAATCCCTCTCTCTCTACCCCGGCTGCAGCTCTATAAGTTACTTTGCAATAGCACAATTCTTCTCTGGTCTATCGGCTCTTAGTAAAAATCTAATTATGCGGGCGACCCCATAGACGAGTGGTTCAGGGGCTCTAAAGCAACAGTGTCCTCCGCTCAGACTATTTGCACCATGTCACTCCACTCTCTCTTTATGTGCGTCAACTCCTGTCTAAGACTCAGGAAAGGGCCAAACAATAACAATACAAAAAAAAAGATAGAAATCAAATTAATCTGTAATACCAAAAACAGTATAATTGAATCCAAACACGGATGTATAAGCCTCAGTAACTATTTTTTAAATCCAAGGCCTTTCTTTCTCAGAAAAAAAGAAAAGAAGAAGCGCTTTGTGGGTCCTTTATGTAGAAAACTGCAGGCAGGCGCTCTTTGGAGAGGGTTTCAATAATACAGCACACAAGTTCTTTAAAAGTTCTATACCTTTGAGTAAAGATCAACGTGGAAGGAGCGGGCCTTCATTAAAAAGTCGATGCATCGATTTCATTAACACAGGTCGATTCTAATTAGGAGAAAAAAAAGAAGGAAAAAAATAAAATTTTCAATAGTTTTCCTGTGTTTCATGTGTGGTTGAGTACAGAATTCAAACTGTAGGATTGGTTATTGTCACGGACAGAAGTAATTTCTCTCCCTTTGCTACTGCATTGGAGTTCAGCCTTAATAAGAACCTATCTGCAGCTGTGTGTGTCTCTCACCGGTGTCCCACTAATTGACTGGCTGAAGTTGAACTGCTGTGTCAGAGAAGTAACAGATAGAAGGCAGCACGCAAACTTTATCCCCCCAACCCCCGTGCTGACGCAGTGACTGTCCTGTTTCTGGTTTAGCTTTACGCGCGGGACGCATGAATCTCTACATCTCCGGTCAGTGCGGGTTGTTTATTTGCATCATTGCATGGCTCAGAAAAGAAGTAACATGAGGACGTTATCGAGTTGTTGTCGGAGAAGAACGAAGACATGTTCACGTCGTGAACGTGGAAGGTACGTAATAGTAGATTGTATGTTGTGATGATGTGCCTGCTGCTGGCTGCTATAATGTTAACACACAGCGTGCGGCAAAGGGATTTCTACGTGGTTCAAATCCCAATGTTTACCGCATTTTTTTATTGATTACTTTCAATCGTCTTTCTACACACCCGGGCACGGGAGGCAACACCCGTATTGTCACGTAATGGCTGCTCGGAGACTCCCATGCAACTCAGGTCAACAGAATTGCTCCATACCAAGCCGATCGTGTCGGTGCTGTGGGGTGCACCTCTCATCTGATTTCTCTCTCTTTGTTTCAGGGAGGGGAGGGCTCCCTCCTGTGTGTTTCAGCGGAGGGGTTGTGTGTGTAATCTGACCCGAGTGTCTGTCCGTCAGATTTCTGTCTCCTTTTTTCTTCATATTCAAACAAAAAAACTCACGGATTGTATCGTCCCTCGGCGAGCGGTTATTTCTTTATTATGATGATCAACGCCGGTCAGATGAAACATTGCAAATGTTACGAGAGTTGGAAAGGCTTGGCAGCAACACTAACCTCCTCACAACAGTCTTTCCACCTCGGAGGAAAAAACAGCAGGCGAACACGGCTAGCCGAGTTGGAACGATACACAGCGTCTGACATAAAACCGCTTCTAATTAGGCTTTCTGTTCAAGAAGAGTACGTTACTACAAAAGCAGGTGTTACATAAAGGTGCATATCTCCAGAATGGAAGATGGTAAAATCAATTAAAAAAAAAAATTAGAGTGGACAAGTTACGCTTTCTTTTGAGGTATGCTGTGTGACTCTCGCTATAAGAAAACATTTACTGTCGGCCTAGGAAAAGTGTGTTTGTCCAATGCTATCATCGTAGCATACCCGGGTAATCAGTTTGTGATAGTCTTAGCAAGCTATGTGTTAATATAGACCTGTCATCTATTGTGTTCTGAAGGTCGGGCTGCTGTGCCACTAGTGTTAATATTTTGTATTGTGTTCTTATGGCTGCCTGGCCGGACCGCTGCCAATTATGTTCTCTCTCAACTCTTCTGTTGTGTTCTCTTTTCTGGTCTCTGTGCCAGTGTGCGTGTGTGCCTGCACTGTTTAGTGTTTACTATTACATTTTTATGTTTTGATAATCAGCACCTTGCCATAGATACAAGATACATACACTGTGTGTAGCTGTAGCCTAGCTATGTCTTTTCTAATGGGTTTCTGTGCCCCCCCTATTGTTACACACTGTAACAATATTGACAGTATCCAAATTCAAATTAGAGTGGCCCCAATTACAGCACTCCACCCACCAAAAAAAGATAGCCTAGAACATAATATTAAAATCTCTTATAACCCATCTTATTAACCCAGTATCCATGTTCTGTCCTCCTTTTCACCCCAGCTATTCTCATTATTCTGTCTCTTTGAATGTGCCTCCAGCTTTTCTGAAAGATGTTCCAAAGAGTTGGCAGAAACGTGGCACTTTTCAGTTCTGCAACGGTATCTGAAGATTTGGTCTCTGCTTCCTCAGAGGCCCTTGATCATAACATTTTGAGCTTTATTGTGGGTATTCATCTTAGATCAATAGCATTTATAAAAGTAGTGTGGGTCGCACTCAGAGTGGCGAGTGAGTTAACCTTTTTATGATTTCTTACACGTCAGAAAGAACAAACGTCATTCCACACTTTCAGTGTCGCTGTCTCTCTTTTCAGCGTAACACTCATTAGGCCTACAGCATTTTTCTTGTCAATCCCATTACAAATTTCTGTTTTATGAAGTGGTACTCGGAATGCATTGCATGTACATGACGCTAATAGTTGTCAGAACTTTCCAGGTGCCAGTGGTGGAAATTAAGTAACTACGTACATTTACTTACTGTAAACTTACTGGAACTTTCCAATTTCCAGTACTTTTACTTCTACTCGATTTTGATTATTATTACAAAACATACTTCATATAAATATACTATATATATTTCGGCTATTTTCAAAAGATTTGTAAGCATTTGAAAACTTGAAATGGGACATTATGCATAGTGAGTACTTTCTACTTTTGGTACATTAAGTACATTTTGAGGCCAATACTTTTACTCAAGTACACTTTGAATTCCGGACTTTCACTTGTAACGGAGCAGTTCTACATTGCAGTATTGATACTTTTACTTAAGTAAAATAATGGAGTACGTTTTCCACCACTGCCTATAGGGAACACACTGCCTACAGCGTGGACTTTGATGCTATAGATAGAGGTCAGAACTGTACTATGGAGACTCTCTTGGGGGACTGCCTCAAGAGTTGCATCCAAGGCTTTTCAGGGCTTGTAACTGTCTTAGGATCCTTTCTTGCCTGCATTGTCATTCTTTTAAGACCAGATACAGTCAGTACTCAACGCACACTACAATATTTCATTGCACTGGAAATATGCTTGAGTCAGTACAAGAAATGACCAGGATTTTGATGGGTAAGAATCAAAAGGATATTTACCAAGCAAAATATAATAATAAAATAAAAATAAAATAAAGATTTTGGCAGGAGTGGATCTTTATGGTCAATAAATTGACCACGATGCCTAACAGCAAATTGAATCATGTTTATCTCGGGATCTATATTGGAACAGCGTGGCTCCAGCGTGGGGAATAGGAGAAATAATTAAAAAATATATATATCTTTGTCATTTGTCTGGAAAATATTTTTTTGTTTAAAAAATAGTGAGTTGGTGTTAAAAGTGGTAAAGTGGTAAATGGTGCATTTATATAGCGCCTTTATCCAAGGCGCTTTACATAGATTGTGCATTACATTCACCCATTCACACACACATTCATACACCGATTGCGGCGGAAGCCATGCAAGGTACCAACCAGCACATCGGGAGCAATTTGGGGTTCAGTGTCTTGCCCAAGGACACTTCGACATGTAGACAAGAGGAGCCGGGAGTCGAACCGCTGACCCATGGATCATTGGACGACCTGCTCTACCTCTTGAGCCACAGTCGCCCCTGAATACTCATGACTAGTATACAGTAAAAAAAAAACAAAAAAAAACATTGATTATAAATGTGGTTCGGTGAGTACCTGTGCATGTGAGGGCGGCAGGCCTTTCCTCATGTAAACTCCAAACAGAGCATCTTTGCCCAAAGAGATGTTGAACTTCAGGAAGAGTGGCGAACGTAGATGCAGCAAAGATCTCAAAAACACACCTGGAGGGAGACGATATCAGTATCACTGAGTCAAGTCACGTCACGTCACGTCACGTCACGTCACGTCACGTCACGTCACGGCACGGCACGGCACGTCACGTCACGTCACGTCACGTCACGTCACGCCACGTCACGTCACGTCACGTCACGTCACGTCACGTCACGTCACATGAAAGCAGTCCAGTACCTGGTGGAACGTCTTGGCTCAGTCTCCTTCCAACCTCCAGCTCTCCAGACCAGATGCTGGTGTTACGATATGGCCAGGGACCTGGAGGAGAAAGAGAGGTTAGAGAGAGAGAGAGAGAGAGAGAGAGAGAGAGAGAGATTTCCCAACAAATTCTTACTTTTTGGAAGAATTCCCCTTTTTTGAGGGGCGCTAGCCCCTCCTATATACAGGTTTAATGTTTGTCTTTAGTTCAATGTTTGTTTTGTAAACGCCATTGACAATGAAGGGAAAATGTACATCATAATGTGCCTCATCACGTCATATTGTCTCTTTATTGTTAATGGCGTTTAATGTTTGTGTTGGCACCGTTTGTCACATCACCTAATCAACATGAGTTAGACTTAACATGCGTGCGTGCCTGCGTGCGCTCATGCTCGTGTGTACATACATGTCGTGCACACGCTTCGTGTGCATGTGTGTGTGACTCTAGAACATACATTCATTGTGTTGAAATAGAGTGATATTTCCCTTGGCTTCAAGATGTTATAATAACATTTGCAGTTATTAACAATTAGCTGTCTGCTAATACTTGATGCCGTTCTTTGTGACATGTGCTCTTACCCCTGCCAGTGGAGGGCACTGTAGCCACATCATCAAGGTTACCTGGCAACCTGGTTATTGCTGTGGTCACCAAGTAGCTGTCAACAGGCCGCAAGCGCCACGTTAGACCCAACACATTCAGAGCTGGAGAGGGAGAGAGAGAGGGAGAGAGAGAGAGAGAGAGAGAGAGAGAGAGAGAGAGAGAGAGAGAGAGAGAGAGAGAGAGAGAGGAGTGGGGTACGAGAATGAGAAGACACAAAATGATTGATCGTAATACAGTGTCACACGAACGTATCACAAGTAGCAGATCTGCAGCTCGTTAGATCTGCTACCTTAGCATTTTTTTTTATTTAATCCTGAAAAGTAACAGTTTGAGACATTTCGTCAGGTTTCCACCCGACAGAGACGACGTGGAGTTCCATACAGCATATTAAGCTCTGTTTCAATGTTAAATGTTTATTCTATTTTGTTGTATTGCCCTTGTTATTTCTGAATAAGACTTTAACCATGGTCTGGACATAACTGGACACGACTCACACATGCAGTTATGCAGATTTAAGGGAACTTTTTCAACTGATATATGTTCTATTGTTTAAGGCAAAATTGCATAGATAGATACTAAGATTATAATTATTATATCCAAGAACGAGTGGTAGAGGTGGTAGAGCGTGGTAGAGCGCACCGCAGCTCCGAGCGTGTGCGTTGGGTCTTACGCACACGCCATATTTTTATGGCTCGAAATATCTTTTTGTTTGTAGACATCTGTCTTACATCATGACTAGATAGCTCCACAGTGTAGATAGCTCCACCCGCCCGGCCAGGAAAGCATCTGCTGCTCACGGGTGAAAGTACCACTGCCGTGCAAGGGGTCCAATTTATGTTGACCAGAGGGCGCTCTAAATAAAATATTGTATTTTATATGCCCGAAAAAGTATACAGTATGAGAAGCTGGGGTTCTGCGAGGCTTCCCAGACTGGAGAATAGACTTTCACCAACACAAAACAGGCTTTGTTCCGGTGAGTACCGAAGTGGTATGGTAAAGTTGGACCCCTCGCATGGCAGTGGAATTTTTACCCGTGAGCAGCAGAGGCTTTCCTGCAGGGCATTCATTAGTGAGAACTCACTAACGCATTGGACCAGGGCTACGGTGTGCCCTACCATGCTCTACCACCTCACTAACGCATTGGACCAGGGCTACGGTGTGCCCTACCATGCTCTACCACCTCACTAACGCATTGGACCATGGCTACGGTGTGCCCTACCATGCTCTACCACCTCACTAACGCATTGGACCAGGGCTACGGTGTGCCCTACCATGCTCTACCACCTCACTAACGCATTGGACCAGGGCTACGGTGTGCCCTACCATGCTCTACCACCTCACTAACGCATTGGACCAGGGCTACGGTGTGCCCTACCATGCTCTACCACCTCACTAACGCATAGGACCAGGGCTACGGTGTGCCCTACCATGCTCTACCACCTCACTAACGCATTGGACCAGGGCTACGGTGTGCCCTTACCATGCTCTACCACCTCACTCGTTCTTGGATATATTCTGCAGGCCAAAAAAGTACATCTTCGTGATGACACTGATCACATGACTCCAAGTTCTAGACCTCCAGTTCTACGCTAAATAGGAGGGGGGGGGGGACTTTTTTAATTATTTATTTCCACACAATTCTATTAATATTAATATTAATATTAATGACATAGTTCAATGTCGAAAATGAGTGGTACTGGCCTGGGCCGTGGCTCAGCGGTCCAGGCAGTGCCAGTCTGGCAGTGTGCCGTGGGTTCGACTCCCGATCCCGACGGCCTTTACTGCATGTCACCCCCCGTCACCCCCCGTCACCCCCCATCTCTCTCAACATTTCCTGTCAGCGTACTGGATGTCCCTCTATAAAAAATATTAAAAAAGGCGAAAGCCATAAAATTAAAAAAAGTGGTATTCCCCTCTAGTAAGAAAATGGTTAGTCCGGAATTCTCCTTTAAAACAACGGAGGCACGATGTCTGAAGAGGACTTGAGCCACAAGAGGCACCGCCGAGCGAGCAGTCAGCCGTCAGAGTCACCGTGCACAACGTTGTGAAGTCCGCTTAGCAAATCCCTCCCCCATCAGTCAACATGTGCTGCACCCCGACGCGTCAAACATTTAAAGCGTGGTCAAATCCGTCCCAAGCCGTCACCCGTCTCCTGTCTTGGGAGTGAGACGGCGTTGGGAGTCGGGACAACAGTGGTGTTGTTGGTGGTGTGGTGAGACCGGCTCACACAATGACTGACACTCTCAGTCAAGCCTGGCGATCATGTTCCATGCTGTCAATCAAACCAGTGCCCATGGCGATACACTTGACCACACACACACACACACACACACACACACACACACACACACACACTCGCACACACACACCGCGTGCACACACACACACCGCGTGCACACACACACACACACGCGCACGCGCGCACACGCGTCCATGCACACGAACACATACACACACACACACACACACACACACACACACACACACACACACACACACACACACACACACACACACACACGCACCAATGAAGTATAACTAAGGCTTAACACACACATGCATGCACACATGCACACATAAACCAGTGAAAGTGGAAAGCATGAGGCAGAAAGAAAGGTGGTTATAATGGCGACGAAAACCCAAATTGTGCAATTTAACGAGCCATTTCAGAGGCGATGCCACTGAAATGGACCAGACATATTGTACAATGCACAATTTTTTGTTTTGGGTTTTTTGGGTCATTTGGGAGATATTGTGGGCATCTAGCATAAACACATTTGCTTTTGACTTGTCAGCCTTTTCTGCCTCACTTGTTTTCTTAAGTATTTGGCATCTCATATGGCACGGGTGAAGAAAAAGTAATTTTGTATTTTAAAAACAAAAATGCCAGACGCCATAATTATTTATTATTATTCAGTCGCAGTGGCATGAAAATAACAATGGGAGAGGCCAGATTTTCCATAATTTGGTAGAATTTCTTGTATTCCAGTGTGGAAAGGTCTCACACTTTCTATCAAATAACTCTTCATATTCTTCCACTGCCCTTGTGTTCTCCTTCCCTTTCTGTCCATATCTCTTTCTGCCATTCACTAAATTGTTCCCTGAATGTTCCAAGGCTCCTCTGGTAGCATCAGATAAAAAAACTAAAATAAAACTAGGGGTGCACCGAAAGGGTTTAGACACCGAAAGAATATTACCAAAACAAAATGTTTAGAGCAGTGGTTGTCTTCATTTATAGCACCTTTCATCATAAAGGTATGTCAAATTAAAGGTACGTAAATATGTAAATCTAAGTATGTCACAAGGAAGACTGGAGAGAATATTTGACAGGGCACTAATACATGTATCAGTGCCCTGTCGGCCAGGTGTAGATAATCAGTTAATGGTACACCTCAATAATGAGGCTAATTTGTGCCTGGAAAATGAAATAAAAGGTATAATAGGCCTATAGATAGATGTCATTAATTTAAGGTGGTTGCACCTTAACGCAACCACGGCTAAAACTGCCATCCGCGCATACCATGCTCTACCACCTCACTAACGCATTGGACCAGGGCTACGGTGTGCCCTACCATGCTCTACCACCTCACTAACGCATTGGACCAGGGCTACGGTGTGCCCTACCATGCTCTACCACCTCACTAACGCATAGGACCAGGGCTACGGTGTGCCCTACCATGCTCTACCACCTCACTAACGCATTGGACCAGGGCTACGGTGTGCCCTTACCATGCTCTACCACCTCACTCGTTCTTGGATATATTCTGCAGGCCAAAAAAGTACATCTTCGTGATGACACTGATCACATGACTCCAAGTTCTAGACCTCAATAATGAGGCTAATTTGTGCCTGGAAAATGAAATAAAAGGTATAATAGGCCTATAGATAGATGTCATTAATTTAAGGTGGTTGCACCTTAACGCAACCACGGCTAAAACTGCCATCCGCGCATCTCTGCTGTATACACATCAGCTCCAACGGCAAGTATGTGGACGACACGACTATGATGAGACGGCATACAAGGACGAGGTCAGAACACTTAGTGTCGGAAGAACAACCTCGCTCTCAACGTCAACAAGACCAAGGAGCTGATCTTCCACTTCAGGAAGACGAGGAGCATGCCCCTATTCACATCGACGACTTGCAGTGGAAAAGGTGACTTTCAATTCCTTGGATTATCTCAGAGGATCTTAAATGATAGACGCACGCGTGGCCCAACGATGGCTCTATTGCCTCTGGTGCCCGAAGACATTCATGGTGAGCCCCTGTATCCTCAGGGCATTCTACTGTACAACAGTACTGTCGCATTGACAGCATCCTGATGAGTGGCACCACCGCCTAGTATGGGAACTGCACTGCCCTCGACCGCAAAGCACCTCAGAGAGTAGTGCAGACAGCTCACAGTGACACATCGTATAGGGGCTGAGCTCCAGGAAGTGCACGAGAAGCCATGTGTACTAGCCAAGGCTGAGAGTATAATCAAGGGCTGACATCACCCTGTCGATTTTTAACATCAAAATTTGATTTTGTTTTAGTCATAGTCTTTTGAATAAAATTCAAGTCTCATATTTTGTCATATTTTAGTAACCTGAAATGTTTTACCTTTAGTTTTTTAGTCTAGTTTTAGTTGACTAAAGGCCTTTATGGTGTCATAATAATGGCTGATTTTACACCAGCCAATCTGCGATGTGTTGTGAGCTTGTAGATCTGCTATTTTCAGCATGCAACCAAGTGTAAAATGACTTGTCTTTTAGTTCTACTGGATCTTGTTTCCACATAGTTCCTCACTAACATTTTAGTCTAGTTTTTATTTATTGACGAAATTCTAAATAAATATTTTAAGTGTTACTTTTAGTCATCATCATGGCTTAGTTTTCATTTGGTTTTCGTCAGTGGAAAAAGGTTGTCGACGAACATTCTTCATCATAGTTATAGTCGATGAAATCAACACTGACACATTGTTCACACCACTGTTGCGATTGCGACCACAGCCTGGCCATTGATACCGGATTATCAAGAACCACAAGAGACACAATAGATAAGGCAGAGCTTATCTAACAACTGGCAGAACAAAACCTAAGCCTGTGCCTTTATCGATTGTGTACCATACTGAATGTGATTGCTCTTTTACTTTTTGATCCAGGACTTATTTTAATGTGCATTACAATGATTTGAATGTCAAGTCCCGCCCGTGGTTGTGCCCCTCTTCGCACCCATTGGTTGCCGTTTTGTGGTTGGACAAAAATCCTTTCTCTCCACTACCATTGAAATAACGTGTTTTTCAGTTGCTTCGTATTGATATTCTGTGTATTCAATTCTTATTTTAAACTTGGTGTCAGTAAAAAAGGAACATCACAGGTGCAGCATGGTGACTGGGCAATGGGCATATCATGTTTGCTTTTAGTTTTTTCCAAAAATTATGTTTTAGCAAATTCAACAAACAAGCCAAAACCAGGGTGGAACAAAAGAGCCTGCTGGTTAGTCAGTCAGGGACCAATCAGAAATCTGACAAATGGTGAATTGATTGATGATGCTCTTTTATGCACAATTACACATCATAATAGTACAATTACCCAATATGTGCACACAAATATCATGCAAATATATTTGTGTGCACAAATGGGTTCGCTAGATTAGCCGTAGACATGCACACTATTCTCACCTAGCCAGATGAAAAAGTATTCTGCAGCCCAGAACCAATGCAAAGACTTTAGGCCTGTCCTTTATTTTGGGGAGGTGAAATCATCATCTTTCCAAGCAGGTTATCGGTGTAGCGTAGGTTTTTCAGCAACAGTGACCGTTCTAGTCCAGGTTGGCCTCCAGACATAATGAGCAGGCAGAGATGTCTGATTGTCTGGATATGGAAGACTACACAAACACTCACCCACCCACCCACCCACCCACACACACACGCACACACGCGCACACGCACGCACACGCACACGCACACACACAGCACACGTACGCACAAACCACTTTTCTAGACAGCTCGCCCCCTAGGAGCCATGCCGTTAAGAAAGTGGAAAGTGAAACAGTGTTCTTGTGAAACAGTAACCTTGGTAACCCATATGGGGAGCAGCTAGGCCCTATAGCTGCCCTAGAAGCTGCCTGGCTGCTAGGGAGCTTCTTGGTCCTCTGGGTGCACTGTGTGACTCTGAGGGAAATGACAGCAGGTTCCAGTTTTTTGTGACTTTGTGTTAGATTGACTGGCATAGAGATTAAAGAACTATCTACTGTACAGGCGAGAGAGAGAGAGAGAGAGAGAGAGAGAGAGAGAGAGAGAGCACAACTTGCATCAATTATTCTTTTATTTTGCTGCTGAAAAGACCACTGAAAGCAATGTTGAACCTTATTAGCAGCAATTCCATTTACTCTCATTAGGCTATATTGTGAAACAGCTCTCAAAATCACTCTTTCATCACATAGCAAACATGAACAAAGCGGATTCTGCACCAAAAAGCTGTATAACCCAAGGTTCGACCAAAGTTCAGCATATGGCTTCAAGTGATATAGATTTTATATACATATAGAAAATAGAACAGGGTGATCCTGGCAGAGATGGGAGTAAAGTATTGAAAAGGGAGAGGATACAGAAGAGGCAATCTAGTGTTAAAATGAAGCGTGCGTCATACAACAGTGTCGCTCACTGAAAATAGCTGATCTATAAGCTCTTTCTCTCGCACGCAAGCACGCTCGCACGCACGCACGCACGCACGCACGCGCGCGCACACACACACACACACACACACAGTGACAGCTGTACGGACTCTCCGTCCTCCGTATGTAGACATTGACTCGTTTGCCTGCAGGGAATAAAGGTTGCGTTTGAATTGGAGGGCATTTGATGACTTTTTTTTGGCATCTAAATAAAAGCCCGAAATGTGTTTTCAGTGCTCTGTACACCACCCGTTAGGGTGCCACGACTGACAGCTAGCACAGAATCAGGAACATTCTGTGCTCCCTCCCTCCATCTCCCTCTGTCTCTCTCTCTGTGTCTCTCTCTATCCCTCCCTCCCTATCCCATCCGTCTACGACATTCACTCCATCTCTCTTTCCGCCCCAGGTAATAATCTTTCTATCTCAGTCTGGTTAAATAAATGATGGTGATTACATAAACCCTCTCCCCGCCCAATTCTTCATCCATATATTATCACTGACTGGCTGTCTTAAGACAGGCATGAAGGCTCATGAATTTATAGAGTCTGACTGTATGAGCCGCAAACCAGACATGCCAAGCTGTTCAATGTGAATAGTTATTAGAAAGAGAGAGAGAGAGAGAGAGAGAGAGAGAGAGAAAGAGAGAGAGAGAGAGAGAGCTATAGAGAGAGAAAGTTTTGAACAAAAGCACAAGAGATGAATGATCAGCATTTTAAAATTAATTCCCCCTTTTTATCTCTGAGCTTACAAAAATAATCGTGCGTGTGTGTGTGTGTGTGTGTGTGTGTGTGTGTGTGTGTGTGTGTGTGTGTGTGTGTGTGTGTGTGTGTGTGTGTGTGTGTGTCTTTCAGCACTAGGGTAATGGAGGATTTGTGTTGTGTACAAGACTTTACAGGAACAGTCCATCAGGAGTGTGTGTGTGTGTGTGTGTGTGTGTGTGTGTGTGTGTGTGTGTGTGTGTGTGTGTGTGTGTGTGTGTGTGTGTGTGTGTGTGTGTGTGTGTGTGCGTCGGGGGGGGGGGGGGCTCCTCAGAGGAGTTGGTGTTTGCCTGACTCTCTCTCTCTCTCTCTCTCTCTCTCTCTAATACTGCCTTGCAGATCCGTCAAGGTCTTATGTAACTGTTGCTGCAGAATCACTTTTCTCTTTTCTAAAAGCCGCGTGGAAAATAAAGTTGTCTCATGTCTCTGAGATGACATTCACAAACTCCACTGTGGTGACAATACGCCACCAAGCTGTGATGCAAAGCTCTCAACAGTATAGTGTGTGTCTGGACGCCGCTGCCACGGCCCCGCGGGGCATGCACACCTGGGCCCGGTGATGCAACACTGCAGCACTGCACGGCAATCGGGGACATGGGGTTAACCGCGTTAACCCCATGTGCATGTGCGTGCATGTGCGTGCACACACATGCACACAGAGTGGTGTAAAGTAACTAAGTACATTTACTTACAGTACGTATAAGTACAAGTATACTTTTTCCAATTTCCAGTACTTTCTACTTCTATACTCCACTATACTTTCCCCAGTTGGACGTAGCGAGTGGAAGGAACACGTTATTCCAACCAGTTCCATTCCCCTCCAGCAGGTGCCCCGGCTGGCCAGGGGGAGGCAGTATAGACACCAGTACCACTACTGCATGTTTTTGTGAGGATATACCTACCCTAGGGGACACGGGGAGAACATGCAAACTCCACACAGAAAGGCCATTTCGCCAACCCCATGCACCTAGGTTATGGGCACTGATGACAGGGAGGAGAGAACACGACCCCAGCGCCCACAGTGTCCCCAGTGGGAATCGAACCCAGGTCTTTCCCCAGCGCTACCGACTGTGCCACCGTGTCCCTGGCATTTAGCAATTTTAAGAAGAAACAAGAAAAAGGCTACACTTAGTCTATTGATAAATGTGTGTTTTCTCTGTGTTCATGCCAACGGGTTTGTCCATTATGTGTTCAAATATAATGTCCATATTTGTCAGAGAATCACATTTAACTTATTTATATCCATATTCATGAATGTTAAAAAGCCTGCACTATCCAAACAATTCACACAGTTACATTTATTTGCTAAATAGTTACTGTTTATGTATAATTTTGAATTAATGAACCAATATCATCCATGTATCGTATCGTCCACCATGTATCGTGATACGTATCGTATCACTATTAAAATGTATCGTTACACCCCTAGTTTTGTATGGTCATTGTTCGACCACACTACACACAAACATTAACATAACCTCTTTCTAAAAAAATTAAAATAGCATATAGCTACCTACAAGTTCACAACGCATCACAATGTGATATGTTGTGAGCTTGTAGATATGCTATTTGTAGCTAAAATTATTTTAGAAAATGTTATGAATTTCTACGAAATCTGTGAAATTGTGTCTATATAAGGACATGATAAGATCTAACCCATTAAAACCGGGAAAGCATCTGTGTCATTTTAGATTTTAGCTAGGCCTATATAAATGTATATATAGCAAAATAGGTTTTTCAGAAAACTTTTAGGATTCAGAACAGGGACAGTGTTTCTCAAAAATAGCATTGCAGCACGGCACAAAATAGCTTGCACAAACATTAAATAATCTTGAAAGTGTTGAATAATGTTGATTTTTTTTTTTTACACAAATCTTCTCTTGTGCATGGGGGTCCCTGGTACAAAACATTTTCAGATGGGGGTCTGCGGCCAAATACACATCATTGTGGGCGTCCTTTAGCCTGGATAATAAGCCAGACCGAATCAGCCGTTGGCAAAAGAAAAATTGCCTGCCGGCGGGCGTCCTTGGCATGAAACAGTTTGAGAACTATACTGAGGAGGGCATTTGTAGAAACGGCCTCAGGTCTTATGCTGCATTCACATGGAATCAGGCAACCGGTAGACGGCAAAACCTGCTGGACGGCACGGAACGATAAAAAGATATTATATTTTAACATTGATGATGCCGTCTGCCGTTACCGTCGCTGGCTCTGGCTGCCGTGCTGCCATGCCGTCCTGTTCCGTTTACCGTCCTGCTTCAGTTTGGTTTGCCGTCTACCGCTTGCCTGATTTCATGTGAATGCAGCATTAATGGGTTTGAAGACAGTAGCGGTCATCATGTTCTAATTATGTAATGTTACATATAGGCAGCCAGATGGGTGGGCCGAATGCAATCAATCAAATTGACTTGATCCGGCTTGGAACAAGTAGTATACTTTAAAACATTTCTTTCATGGTTTTAAACATAGATTTTTTTATATTAATGTTATAATATCATTAAAATGTTAGTGTTTTGTCAATTATTTGGGGCCCACTTGCAATATCCTCATGGCCCAACAGTGGGCCCGCAGGTTGGGAATCGCTGTATTAGCATCATGTCCAAGGGGTGTACTTGAACATCAAGCTGTACTAGCGTTATGTCCATGGGGTGTACTTGTACATCAAGCTGCCTCACACCACAGAAACAGGGGCCAAGGAGGTCAGCAGAAACAGGCTGCTGACCTACAGTATGCTGGTCCAGTGCTCCAGGCTGAACCGTCGGTTCCCAAGGCTACTTACTTACTGATAAAAAAAGAGGAATTGCGATGACAAGCGGACGTGTTTCAAAACAAACACCACAGTCTGGCTCCCCATCCCGTGCTCATCAAAAAAACATCACACAGGCTGCATGGCAGCCAAAGCCAGACAATGTCTGCAGTCTGCCGCTACCGGAAGGCTGTTTCAGTTGGCATCATGTACAGAGAAGAGGCAGGTCGTTTTGGTTATTATTTTATGGGTGACATTTTACTTGAAGGGGTAAATTCATTCTGACAAAGGTTTTCAATGTAAATAAGTGTGGACTAGGCATACAAAGGAAGGTGACGTTCATAACATATTCAATTGTACACACCGCTTTGAGGAAAACGGCTCACTGCTGCAGGATTGAATTCTGATGCGCATAGTACCGTGCATGCTTAAAGCCTATATAGTGTATGTATGTCGTTGACCGGAGTCCCCCAGGGGTCCATCCTCGGATCTCTCCTTTTTTCTCTCTACACCAAATCTCTTCAATGAGAATAGTCAATGTACAAGCTCACAACCCAAGGTTGTACTGTAGATCTGTATTTTCACTGAATGTTTGCTTAGTGTATTTAGGCAGAATGTCCATTACAGTACGTGCCCAGAATAGTGACGGCAAGGTTCCAAAATGCAGATAGAAAGTCACCTTGTGCTGTAAAATCCCCCATAACGCAGTAGCGGGAGGCACGGGTATGGGAGGGGGCTGAGCAGTAGGTATGGGAGGGGGCTGAGCAGATTGTAAAGAACAAAAGATGTGCCCAAGGTGTTTCAACAACTCTGGGAGCAGCTCAGACTACTCAAGAGTCTCAGGAGGAGCATTACATCAGGAGGAGCATTACATCAGGCTGGATTTGACAACACGCTTTGGACAAAACAACAACATGGATGACGGGCGTGTGCAGCAGATACACATAATGCACATACAGTAATGGTTAGCGGTATAGGGCTGCAGGGGTCCATTCATCTTCTTTGACGTTATTCTTTCTATCAGGTACTTTTCCATGAATCAAATAAACGAGAGGCTATGAAGAAGCTCAGACACGCTGTGAGCTTGTAGATCGGCTACTTTTGGTGTGCGACACTGGCACTTAACTAAGTATAACTCAGGCTTTAGGGTTAGGGTTAATAGGGCAGAAAAGGTAAAAGTTGTATTTATTAAAATTACCATCCTAGTGAGTGAGTGAGTGAGTGAGTGAGTGAGTGAGTGACTGACTGACTGACTGACTGACTGACTGACTGACTGACTGACTGACTGACTGACTGACTGACTGACTGACTGACTGAGTGTTTCTATGTGTGTGCGTGCATGTGTGAGTGTGTGTAATTATTTTGGTGCAGTTGGCCTCTGAAACAGCTAGGCCTGCTTGGTATTTTACACACTTACACATAAGTTACATCAGTATATTACAACCAAGAAGTGCTGTTAACCCTTTCGGAAGCGTTAACACCCTCGGTGTTGCGGAAGTGGTAACATCCACGCTCTTTGCGCAGTGAAATCATTACAAACAAAAACACAGAAACTCGATTACAGTACGCGCACCTGGCAACCCTGCTTCCTGTCTTTCTATTGACTCCACACACACACACACACACACACACACACACACACACACACACACACACACACACACACACACACACACACACACACACACACACACACACACACACACACACACACACACACACACACACACACACACACACACACACACACACACACACACACAGCGATTTGGAATGGAATCACACAGCGCAAACGAAAGAGTACAGCGCACAAGTCCCAAACGAAATGTCACATCATGTGTGCAGTCACAGTGTGGGATAGTTTGGTTGTGATTGTCGCCGGCTCAGGTGAGAAGTGTGTGACACTACTGTGCTTTCCTGACATGGCGAAGACTAGCACGTCTTCACTGAACAAACACTTTATCCAACCCTTCCATTTTCTCTCCGCTGTGTCCGACACAAACAATCTACCCTATCCGCTACTACATGTGAAGGGCACAATAATGGGTTTAAAAACACAGCTGAAACATGAAGTGGAGGCCGTCAAATCCTGCTATTTCCTTCTTCACATTGCCACTGCAACGCAAAGTACAGTTGAGCCGCCCGAATGGCGGCGAAATTCTAGTAAGTTACAGTTAACATAAAAACACTATACATACTGGACAGTACAGAAAGAACACCCCCTATACCATAAAAACATCAGCTATTACAAGAGACAATCATAGCAGTGTTTCCAAATAGCAGACCATCATCGAGTATCTTGAAACACTGAGGCTGGGGTTAGACAGCAGCATAATAATAGAATTCAGAGGTTTCTCAATAGGGCATGAAAAGTGTTCACTCCCATATTAACAACTTACTTGCACTGTACCACATTCGTTTTCTCAACATAAATGCAATCATTATAAGCAACCTGAAGTTTATACACGCTTCGGCTTCCTTAACTTAACACACAAGGGGGCGGTATACAGGAGAGTACAGTATGCTCTGAAGTGGTTTACCTTCAATTGAACATGAGTAGAATTTCCTCCCCAGCATGTGAGCTTGAGCATATAATACGCCGCTGCCTATACAGATCATCATCAACTGTCATAGACGTCTGTCATAAAATGCCCATACATACTGTAGCTTTGCTACATACTGTACTGCACACATAACACTTGATCTGACAGAAAAAGATGGAATGGAGAGATCCTTATGCCCTCGCGTCCCTGCAAAACACTCTTGTTGGCATTATGTTTCACATCAAATGCTACTCCATACTATTGGCTTAAACTTCTGTTCAAACAGACAGCCAAAGGAGGCACTGTTTTGCAGTTGAAACCACGAAAAACAATAGAGATTCTAAGACAGAATGGATTAAAACACTTTTTTATTGAAAACTATGGACCTACGGATTTCAAACGCATTCCGAACAGTTGGGGCAGCAGGGTCTAAGCACCTTAGATTTTGCATTTGTACATGTTCAGAGCTATTCGGAGGCACCGGATGCCGTGCTCACCACCATTGGGCGAGATACCTTCTTAGACTCTCGTAGATTGAAAATGTCAGAATCGATAAATACTCTACAAGAGTCTAAATCTTAGGCTAGGCTTTTTAGTGATTCACTATGTCTCTTAGCTTGTTCTAAAATCCATAGTAACCCACAGCCTCTTGTGGCTCATTGCTTTAATTAAAATAGTTAAGCAGAGTGATAAGGAAACCAACACTCAATGGACCACTCCATTCTATTCTGAACCACTCTGACAATGTTGGTGAGGGCTGTAATGATGGGGGAATGTTCCTGAACATAGCTCAATGTAAACAAAACGTAGGATTTTAATTCACTGAAAATGAGACTGCACAAAATTACTTATGGGAAAATCTTACTTCTGAGGGAAACATTGATATAGAATAAAAGTAATGCCACTCTGTTAAATTTAGAAATAGGCCTACGTACGTATGTGAGCCCCACACACACACACACACACACACACACAGACTCACCTATAAAGTATGACAGCAGGAGGGCCAGTATGCTGGCGGTTCCAATAGCACTGACGGCTGTGCATTTCCAGCTGCAGTACTTGCTGGGCTTGTGGAGCTTGAAGGAACCTCTGCTGAAGGTGCTTCTGGGTAATAGGCGAGGGGGCGGGGAGTAGACCGAACAGCCAGAGGCCAAAGGGTAACTGTGGGCGGGGCCGGATGAGAAGAGGGGCGTGGTCTGGGAGGACGGCGTCTTGAACAGGAAATGCCTTGGAGAATATAAGAATATAAGAATTGTTTGAGACTCCTACGTGACGAAAATGCATCACTTATGCTGCAAGGAAGCAGACAACTTCCTGGACCTTACACAAATAAAAGCCTGAAACTGTATACTGGAAAGACGCGATCAGTGTTTTGAATGCCTCCAAGTACAGATCTACAGATCTATGGTCAGATTCACTGATTTACTGACTTATCTTGAAAATCCAAACAGGATCCCGAATCAGAAAAAAGGGAATTTAGTCAATTCACACACTTTTTTCTGTGATATGGCGAAATTATCGTACATACAGGCATTTTTTTTATTATTGATCGCACATTGTAACAAGTAAGATTATCGTACAAATGCGATAATTATCGTACATCTGGCAACACTAGTTGTTTAGAACTATAAAGCATTATAAACACAAAATAAATTCCACATAGTTATAGAAAACCTAACATACACGCATTGGTGTAACAGTGTCACTTGGTTGTGTGTAATGATGTTCTGACAAAGAGGGTCTTGGTCCTTTTCAGACAGCTCCAGATTTCACTGTAACAAATTAATGATACTGTTTTACCTATTGAAAGGTTTTGGCGGACGACACCATTTCAATGGCATGACCATTGGACTGGCTGGAAATGCTGCGTTACACAGACTGGCTGGCTATTTCCACTGGTATAGTCAAAACCTGGTAACTCTACAGGAGGTGTATTGGATTGCTAGGTGAGGGACGCTATTCAGTATTTTAGCTGTGACGTGAGCGCCCCCTCCTGAGATACTTCCGGGTCCTACTTTTGTGTCGCTTTTGTGTCCCCATAGAGTTATACTGTGACGCTCCGTCGGACTAAATCTGAGACGAAAACAACCACGGAAGTCTAATTTTACCGCTTTCCTCGCAACAACAAAGCTGCGCTGCTCTTCCAAATCTGGCTGTGACAGGCCGTCTGCCCCACACGGAATACTATCGCCATTTTATTTCATTGTGTCAACTAAATCCTAATTAATGCAAACTAGATTCAACATACTCAAGCCTGCAAACATTCTAAATATGCCCCCGAAATATTTGACTGAGCAAATGGACTGTTGCCACATTCAATAATAATGATAATAATAGTCTTTATTGTCTCCACATCATTTTCTTTTTGTCATAGACACTTGTACAAAACATTAATAATTCTACTCGAGTTGGAAGCATTAAGACCCATTTTAACCCTCAATGGCTTCCTTTCTGAAAAATAACGTCATTGTAAAAAGATTCACGCGTTTAGATATTCTATTTACAATGAGATGCGGACGGGAGCTGGTGCCACTTGGACCCGGACGTAACGTAGCACTACAAAATGACGTCGGACTTAAATACTGAATACACATTCAAATATGATCTAAACGTGCTAATAATAATACCATCAATTTAACACGAAAAAGCAGATGCAGTATGCACATGATGCACATATTTAATGTATCGGACAATTACAATATGGAACACGTTACCCACTACCACTGAAGCACCCAGTAAGGCTAGTTTTAAAGAGGGAGTGCCACAATTATGTCTATGAGGTGACAGTATTTCATTAGACACCCTGGAGTAGTTTTTATATGCAATGGTGTATAGAGCGTCGCAGTCCCACCCCCTGCCAGGGCCCAGGAAATGATTCTCCATTCATTTTCCTCATAGACATTTCAAAAAGTATTTATTTAAAGACCTTTTAAGCCTTGTACAAAGCCAACTCTTGTCGTGACAAATCATGACAACAAACACATTTTTGAATTAGAAAGAAGAAGAAAACGGCAGGTTACAACACTTTTTTTGTTGTTTTTCTTCTTTGTAATTATGTGTTTGGTCCAAAATATTGTGTTTGTTGTCATGATTTGTCACGACTCGAGTTGGGTTTGTACGACGCTTATAAGGTCTTTAAATAAATACGTTTTGAAATGTCTATGGGAAAAATGCATTGGGAATCATTTCCTGGGCCTGGCGTCGTCATGAAAGGGGACGGGACTGCGACGCTCTATTAACTTTGTATTTAGGGTTTCTTCCTGGAGGCTGAACCCTTGACAGTCAAACGGGCCAATGAAATAAACAGTAATATAGTGACATCACACTATCAGTCCCTCCCCATAACCCCTCCCCCTTTATCATATAACTACAGCTGTGGGTGCGGCTTCAGTTCAGGTGGATCACCACCCATCACCACCCACTAGGCAAACCAGGCATACTTATTGAACTGGTGGGCGTGCCCACATAAAAACAACATACTAATAATTAACAAATACTGTACACTTTTTTGAAAAAAATATACCTCCTTATATAACAATAAGACCTGATGATCATGTTTTAGGGTGGAAAAAATCACAGCACTCCATCTTTAAGAAACTCATGCTTTGTTTTTTTTTGTTTTTTACTTTACTTTTATTGTCTTGAAATGTTTTTTATTTTTTGTTTTATTTTTTAGACTGCATGTTTTTATGCTGTTGTTTTTAGATATGTATTTTTATGTTTGTTGTGGATCCCATGCAGGAAGAATAGCTGCTACTTTGGTGGCAGATAATGGGGATGCGAATGAATGAATAAATGAATAAATAAACATACCGTTACCACATATAGCCTACTATTATACTCTAATGCAGCCTGACAGAGAGTCGCAAGTTTGATTTCCAAGCTCGATGACCTTTGCTGCGTAATGTGCGTGTCTCTCTCTCTCTCTCTCTCTCTCTCTCTCAACTGTGTATACTACAGTAAATCAACAAAAAGGCACCAAAAATATCTTTTAAAAAAAGAGGGTCCCCCATGGAGCGGAACTTGGTACTGCATGGGGGACCTGGATGGAGGAGGAAGCTGTTCACAGATCTGAGGGTGTGGGTGGGTGAATGTTTGAAGAGTAATGAGCTCTTGTATGTAGGGAGGAGTAGGTCTATTTTCAGTGGTGTTAAAGTAACTAAGAAAGGCACCTTTCTAGATGATATTCCCGATGGGAACTACAGATGCGGTACTTGTGCCCAGTGTGACTTTACGACCAAATGTAAAACCCACACATCCCCACAGAGGCAAATTCTTTAAGATCCATGGGGGTGATTATTACCTGTAGTTCCACAAATGTGGCATACCTTATTAAATGTCCCTGGGGTCTAGGGTATGTGGGAAAGACCAACAGACCCCTCTGCACCCGCATGAGCGAGCACCGCTCTAACATTAGATGCAGGGATGAACGGAATCCTGTAGCTCTGCACTGTTAACAGGCAGGTCACAGTATCAGCCAATTTCGCTATGTATGTAGGCATTGAAAAGGTGGACAAGCCCCCCAGAGGAGGCAATCAGGAGCCTGCTGCAACGCAAAATGTTTTATATTCATTATCTCTACACTATGGCTCCACATGGGCTGGACGAGGAGTTAGACATCAAACCATTCCTGTAATAGTCTTGTCTTTTTAATTGTGTATTTTACATTTTTCACTTGACTGTGTGGACTCTCTGTATAGGTCAGGGAGCAATTGTTTTTTATAAATTGTGGACAGGTATTTTGTATGGGGTATGGACACTTGAAATGGATTACGCATATGTGCTTTTTGCCAGGTGAAACCTGGACCTATTTTTGCTCTGCTTCGTTTTGACGACCTAGTCATGATTGGCTGCCCGAGTCTGAAGCCATACTCTGAAACGTCGCCTAAGCCAATGGGAGTGCCTCCTAAGCCCTGAAAGGCTGCAGCGCAGAAGTGTTAACCCAGAGCCAGACTCTGCAACACTGCAGTGTTTAACTCGCGCAGAGCGCCTCACAACAGTGGCTAATGTTATAAGCTAACTGGAGCTACATAACAAAACACAGTGATTGAACCAACAAAAGAACATCATAAATGCGAACAACGGCCGGGAGGTTGTGACAGAGAAACATGTTTTTGAAAAAAAGAAAGAAAACGGGGGACAGATGCACAATGAGCGAGTCTTTCACCTGGCAGTTAATGATACACGTGTCATTCTTGTTTCCTGGTGGCCATAGGGACTCTATGTATTTGTTGACTCTATTATTGCAAATGTCAAGCCCAAATTGGGGGCGATGTCCGCAGGTGCGTGCATTCAGTGATTATGTGTATCTGCCCACTTTCTGCCTTTACAGTATATACCTGTCTTGTGCACTGTTATTCAGTATACCTGACGAAGGCCACATAGGCGGAGATGTTGGGTTTTTAACCACTTGATGGTAATACATTATTTTGGGAGGATTCAAAACTTTCTTTTACTTTACTTTGCAATTTCTACTCCATCTCAGAGGGAATTGTACTTTTTACTCCACTACAATTGAAAACCAGAAAACGTTACTTTGCAGATTTGATTATTACAAAACATAGGCCTATACATTAACCACTTCAGCCCTATAATATACTTTGGCTATTTTCAAACAATTTCTATACACATTGACAGAAATGTGATATTATGCATTATTGACACATTTTACTTTTGCTACTTTATATTTTGATGCCAATACTTTTGTACCTATACTCAAGTAAATGTTTAATACCAGACTCCCACTTGTAACAAAGTATTTCTACATTGTGGCATTGATACTTTTACTCAACTAAAAATTCCGAGTGCTTCTCCCATCATTGTCTGTTTTGCATTGTACTTTGTGTGAGTACTGAGTAGCAGGACTTGGCATCGCATCCTGAATGAGACAGGGAGCCAGTGCAGCGAAAATCGGGGGTGCTGTCTATCTGTCCATCATTTACGGACTCTCATTAGGATCCTGGCAGCGCTGTTCTGGATGTAATGCAGCTTCTGAATACTGTTGCCGGGGACCCCAATGAAGAGCGCGCTGCAGTAGTCCAACCTGGAGGAGATAAAGGCACGGACAAGCTTCTCTGCATGTGTAGGGGTTGGAATGGGGCAGAGTTTGGAGATGTTTTTGAGATGTTAGAAGGTGATTTTGCACAGATATTTGATATTGTCATTAAAAGGATCAAACCTAACATCCAGACGAGGAGGCAAGTGTCAAGAGGGTGTATTTGTCAGGCCCCCGGGGGGGGCCTTTGTCCACACACAAACGTGTTTTTGGCCTACAAAAATGAATCTTTTTCAAAACTCCGGCCATAGTGTAGATTTAAAAAAAACTCCATTTATGCGCCCCGTGTCTCTTTGTCTCTTTAGCTATGGAGAGTAGTATAGCCATGTGCCTGTGGATGAAGCCTCACTCATACAAGTACAGTACAAGCAGTGAAATGTTGGTGTGACATGCTCCCCAGACTCTGAGACTTGTTTTGAATCTCTTTAGTTAGAATACTGTGTGAAGCTTCAATAAATGGAGACGTTTAGTCATCAAAATGTGTTTCTCGTCTGTCTTGACTTTATATTAAAAAATGCAATAAAGCCAGCTATCTATCTATCTATCTATCTATCTATCTATCTATCTATCTATCTATCTTTGCGTATATCATAGCATATAACCCCCGAATGTAGCACACTACATGTACACTACATGCCTAATGACAAATAAGCTCTCTAAATGCATTAAAATGGCTTTATCAATCTATCTCGTTCCTTTTTCAGCGCTTGTTGTGCCGCTTCAGCGTCGCCTGCCATGCATTCATTTTCTTCTCTCTCGACTCTCTCTTGGCCAGAGGAACGGGGAGGCGGGTGGGTGCGGGAGAGCTAAAGGCCAAGTGTTATCTGAAAAACTGGATCGCTAATAGGACGCGTATGCTGTGTTGTGAGCTAAAGGGGTGTGTCAGATTGAAAGCCATTTTCTTTCCTTCTTCAGGGATTTGGCAGCCTCAGGAAAAAAAAGAGACAACCTCTTGCTGACTCTTAAGTCTTGAGCTTTGAGACACCTCAGGCCTTTGCTTGACCGCATTGGGCAGTCTACTGATTATCGCATTGATACTGCCATTTTTGTGTGTGTGTGTGTGTGTGTGTGTGTGTGTGTGTGTGTGTGTGTGTGTGTGTGTGTGTGTGTGTGTGTGTGTGTGTGTGTGTGTGTGTGTGCGTGCGTGCGTGCGTGCGTGCGTGCGTGCGTGCGTGCGTGCGTGCGTGCGTGCGTGCGTGCGTGCGTGCGTGCGTGCGTGCGTGCGTGCGTGCGTGCGTGCGTGCGTGCGTGCGTGCGTGCGTGCGTGTGTGTGTGCGCGCGCTTGGTTTAAGGCCTTAAGGTTAAGGCCTTTAGACATTTATCTGTTAGGGTGAAGGTTAGGGTAAGGGTGAAATCCTTCTCCAATAGAAACAGAGGAGGAATTAGATTGAGCCAATAAGGATCCTGAGTTCTCCAATAGAAACAGAGGAGGAATTAGATTGAGCCAATAAGGATCCTGAGTTGCAGATATTTTAAAAGGCAGGACAGTATAGTTAATGACAATTTCCATTAGCATTATGACCTGGACCATTATTTTAAATCACCCACATCAGCTTTATGTGGCAAAAAATATTATAAACCCCATATAAAATAGGAAAGGAAATGTGTTTCCTTCAGATAATTTTTAACCTCATGCCATACACCAATCATATTTTGAACTGTAGGATTAGTTGTTCCTTTAATCTGATTAGATATAAGTAGGACGTGATTGCTTTAAGGAGCTAGTCTCAATATCTCTCCATGTCGGAGACTCCTCTGCTGCAAAGTAAAACACCTATATGTTCTTAATCTAACGGCCCAGTAATACCACAGCATGATAGGATACTGAAACCCTCCCCTATCACATGGTAAATATAGCAGGGACAAACATAGCCTGGGGCCTGCTATCACTGTTTTAACTGATAAATAGAGTTAGAGCTGTTTTTACTGGGTTACTAGAGGTACTGTAGTTCTGGTGCATGGTAATTGTGCAGTAACATTTTGGTAAAGGTTGATCATACCACAGAGCTGTAAAACATGCAGGTCTGTTTGTTGTTCTGTTTAACTATAGCATTAAAGTGGCACTACAGTATGTAACTTTCTGTTAATGAATAGTGTAATTTGGTCCAATCTGTATTGTGGAGTGGGTTAATGCAATATACTGTAACGTACAGTTGGGTGCCACCGATATTGTCCCTTATCATTTGACCCATTTAGGCCTGACCTCAAAATTTTTAAAAATCCTTCTAAATCCTCCAGTTTTCTGAAATAAATATTTTCACGATTTTTCAAAAATAGCAGACCTACAAGCTCGTAGCGCGCCACTCGGTGGCGCGCTATGAGCTTGTAGATCTGCTATTTTTCAATAGCTAAATTATAACATGTTTAAAACACCAAAAGGGGTTCCCGCCCAAAATGGGTTAACTGTCCTTTTGCACAGATCACGCAAACCTCAGCAAAAATAAAAGGACAATATCGATGGCCTCCAACTGTATACAAATGAGGCGGTTGTATGGTCTCCTTGCTCTTCTGGTAAGACATTTACATCCTGTGTCTACCGGCTAGGTGAGACATGACCTTTTACACCATCCTATTTCTGGTTTGGTTTGACACGGATTTCGAACTGAAGGTCAAGATTCAATGCATCCCCTGAGCAAGCAGGCAGGCAGGCTCTATTAGCTCAATGGTAAAGATTTCAGCACTTGTGCAGGAGACAGGGTTCAAATCCGGACTAGAACAGGAAAGTTACATTGTGCAGCTTTAATAGGAAAATGATTTCTGACCCAGGTGCTTTTTAAGGCTCTACGGTTGAAGGTCAAATTCTGAACTTCGGAACATACCTTACTGTAGGTTAGTAGTAAGTAAGGAGCCTTGCCGAGCCATGAGGCCCATAGGGCAGGAGCCTATCTCCTGTTTCTGTAGCGTGAGGCAGCTTGATGTACAAGTACACCCTGGACATGACGCTATAGTACCGTATGTCACATGGGACTTACCCCCAATCCAACCCTTGATGCTGAGTGTCAAGCAGGGAGGCATTGGGTCCCATTTTTAGTCTTTGGTATGGCCCGGCCGGGGATTGAACGTCAACCTCCCAGTCTCAGGGCAGACACTCTAACCACAAGGCCACTGAGCTGTAGGTTAGACAGACTACAAAAGATGGTCTTTCTCATTCCTGTTCATAAAGATAGCCTGATGAAGGCCATATAGGCCGAAACGTTGCTGGTTCCCTAATAATCTATTTAACTAATTATTTGAAGACAGTGTGCGGGAGTCCCTTCTTTTTCAGATTTGGAATGTGAAAGAAAAATAAATGGAGCTCCAGCGACAAAAGGAAGAAAGGGAAAGACAAGATAGAAAAGAGAAGCGGGAGGCGATGGTGAGGTTAGACCTGGAGATAGAGAGGATTAGGCATGGCGAGGGTCAACGAGGCACAGCGGACTCTCCACCGCCGACCGGGTGGAGACAGACAGTTGGAAGGTCTCCCAGGGGGACACACAGGGGAGCAGCCTGTGCAGGAAGCTTGTTAGCAAAGAGGAGCCAGGACAGAGGTTTAGAGGCAGACCAATATACCGGCTGTTATTTGACTTTATTGATCACATTGGTATCTGCAATCGTGCTGCCGAATGCCGATGTATTTTTGAAAATGTTATAAAAGGGTTAAACTGTTAGGTTTATGTTTATAATGTCTTGTCTTGTTCATAATCCTAACAAAAAGTTATTTGGGTTTATTTGTTTTTAAAAAGCCAATAACATTTTGGCTAAATATCAGTCAAAACATTAGTAATCAGTGGTCATTCAAAATAAATTGGGATCAGCATTGGACCTAAATATCTGGCATGGGCTCTAGTTACTTCAGAGAAGGATGAGGAATCAAAGGCTATTGATGTTGTCAAGGAGACAGGTGGCAGCTACTGTAGTGCTGCCTAGGCACTGGCAGTGGAGGCCATAGCAAGAAGGTTGAAGCCAGGGTTGTCATTTGGGGCATCAGGATGGAAATTAGCCCTTCGCTAAACCCCACCCCAAAAGTGATTGTCCGATGTCAATCCAAATATTTTAGCAACCATTGCTAAGGATGGCAAGCTTTCGTCACCCAGGTGGGTGAATAATACTAATTGCGTCTTACCGTGCATTACACAGTCGTTGAAGTTGATTGAATTGGATACTGTTTCTCCCTCTAACATTTCCTTGCATTTCTAGTTTACTGAAATAATGGCATGCACAAATTGCACATATGTCCAGTGCATAGACTACTGCAGGCTTTGCTGACTAGATTTAGAAGACATTTTGAAGCTCTTGCTACTGAAATGATCGATTATTTATATGGAGAAATCCTGTCACTTAACATGCATCTCAATGGGTGAGAAGGACAGCTTGCCATCACAGAGTGGAGGTGAGGCTTATCTAAGGGCTAATTGCCATCCCATAGTCTTCACATTTAACTCTTTGAGAGTTTCATGGATTTCTATATAGTTTTTAGACTTCTCTATGGCAGAATGGCGTTTTTGAATGATTTATTGAAAATTCTCTGCTGTGAATGTGTGACAACGAAAGACCTTCAGAGAAAGCTTGGCTTGTCTGCTTCCAGGAAAAAAATGAACTGAGTTGATAAAATGTTTAGTTGTGGTGTTGGAAGCCATTTAAAAGAGCCTGCATTTACACTGGGTAGTGTTTCTAGGACAACAAAAAAAGTTATGACCGGTTGAAGTTTTATTTTCTAAATAACTTTTTTTCTGCTGGGCGTACATAGCCATGCAATATCTCATTTTAAAGGGTGAGTTGTCTAGTTCAATTAAAATAAAATAAAGTTTCTCACATGTACCACTGTAGATATTTTGCCATCTATAAATAGCATGGTCAGTCATGATCAATCTGACCTATCCAGCTAAAAGTCCCCCTAGCTCTGAAATGGAACATCATATAAACTCAATTCTTTTTTGGGGTAAAATTAGACATTCTAACGCACATTTTGATATATACCATGTTTACATAGTCTTACCAGTACCGTGTCTATTCATGCATGTATCTCAAAAACCTGTTGTGAAGAAACAGTTTTGATAAAAAACTCATCCAAGGACATTGTTTTGATATGACTTTGTGCCCATGATATGTATCAAAATATAGACTTGAATGTATACTGTATTATAACAAAAAAATTGGGTTCTTACCATCTACCGTTACAGAGTAAATCACAGTTGAAACTCGCTTAGTCAAACCATAAACCTCAGACTAGTGAACAAAATAGCCATGACAGGTCTAACTCATTGTAAAAGCTTGTCTTTTATTTTTTATGACTAACATAATACAATTATAATAAATATTACAGAAAATAAATAGGCCTACATACAAAACAGTTGTCCCCAAACTCCCCAGTGTCCCCAAACCACTGCATTCCAGTTGTTCTTGACGGTGTGTGTGTGTGTAGGCTAAATTTAAAAAAAACAACAACTGAAATGAATGAATGCATCCGGTTCAGTGTCGGAGAACTCCATCGCAGTCTTGACTCTTCGTCTTCATCATCATCATCATCATCATCCTCCTCATCTGATGCCAGTTCTAAATATATAAAAAATAAACATTTAGCTGTAGTCAGCCCGGCCAATAGCCAGTTGGGGGGGGGGGGACGTAGGCTATCTGACATCATCGTCATCATCATCATCACACGGAGACACACTAAACAATGTACAATCATGATTGTATACAATATACAATGAATGCAATTATCATGCAAGCTCAGACGTCAATGAAACGTCATACAGATCTTATATAATACGCTACTGTTAGCTTCACTCCCCGTCCCCCCTCCGATCCTTGTAGCAACGTCATCATAACCACGCGTTGCTTCAGTAAACGATGCATGTTTGTTCTCCGTCTTTGTAGACAGTAAATAAAAGGAGCGAACATTACTCTAAAGATCAGATCGCCTATAAGGCACGCTACAATATAAAATACTTGTACTGCCATGCGTGCATGCCTGCTACGATACATTTGTACTGCACAAACCAACCGATCGACACCAACCCCCCCTCCAGCCCTTAGCCAGCACCAATGCACCGACCAACACCATTAGCCAGCACCTTCGGTGCTGGCTAATGGCTGGGGGCCATCGTGGTGAGTCATTCTGGCGTCATGATCTGACTAGTAGTAGTAATTATCCAAGCATCTATTTGTAGCGATCATCTTATGATTTCTGATCACTATAGAAGGGCATTTTCTACAATAAGATTACCTCAAAACATTCCGGGTTGATCGTCTTCTTCAATGGTTTCCCGGTATAGCTCATCGGACGACGATGGGGAGACAATGAAAAAAGGAGGGAGGGAGCAGCGAGTCTCGCTGTAAGCACTGGACCAGGGCTACTCCGCCTGGAGAAGGCGACTGGGACGCGTATGGATCAATACTACTACCACAAAACTCGCTCAAATAAATAGTACTGCTTTCAACTTTTTCTGCTAGAAAATCGCTCGGGCGAGACGGCAAACAGGCAAAACAATGATAACTATGAAGACTCCCTCTGCCCCCACTGTTTACAGGGGGTGGGACCAGCTTCCAATGGCAACACGTACACGTGTGTCACGTGACACGGGTTTTCTGGGTAATGTAGTTGGAATATAAGCTCAGGAATTTAAACAGCGCTTCGGAGCATATTAATATGTTTAGATTCATCAAAAACTGTGAAGACGCCAATTGGCGTCATTGATCATTTACGGAATTCTGATGAAGACGCCAATTGGCGTCTTTCATCTTCTAAGGGTTAACCTCAAATTCAGTTATTTCATAATTATTGTCCCCGATTTTGAATTGTTTTTGCAGATTAATCAGATTTCATCGCAATCGATGCCCGTCCATCTACTGTACATACAGGTACGTGATGTAATTTAGATAAGAGTTTTATTGTATGCAACTATTAATTTAACAACCACTTTCAACCTGGCATCCCGATTTGGGGAATGTCATTATAGGCGAACATTTTCTCTTTTCGCCCCAAACAAATAAGCGAAAATAGTTGATCTACATTCTACAAGCTCTCAACAGGTCACTTAATTGGCAAAGACATCCAGTAGAACTAAGTTATTTTATGTGTTCTGAAAATAGCAGATCTACAAATTCACAACATTGTGAGCTTGTAGATTGGCTATTTTCAGCACACACAGCAAGTGTAAAATCTGCCATTACGACGCCATCAAGGCGCCAAAATACATTTTTGTCGACAAAATCAACTGTAGGTTCAGTCGACTAAAATCTAGAAGAAACTAAAAGAAACTTTTCAGATGACAAAAAATATGACTAAAACTAAATGAAATGTGACTATGACTAAAGATTATGACTAAATCTACATCAAAATGTGCTGTCCAGATCAACACTGCTCTAGTGTAGCATGTCAGGTTGCCATGCAGGGAGGTTGAGATCAAAGCTAAAGGTGTTGAGCCTGAAAGAGCAGGGGGTGTTGTGGCTGTTGTTGAGATGGGGGCCTAGAGCATTGGTTCTCAAAGTGGGGTCCGGGGACCACCAAGGGTACTTGAGGGAGTTCCAGGGGGTCCCCAGCTAAATGATAGTTAGGAACCAAATGGACCCTTATGGGTCTGCAACTCAAGAGTGGAACCAAATTTGGTTAAATTAGATTTTACAATATAAATTGGGGTCCCAGAGATAGAAATGCCATTAAATGGGGTTTCGAGGCCTAATGCATGTCACACTGGGGGTCATTGAAATTAAACAGGTTGAGAATCACTGCTAGAGCCGTGAAAGTCTTCTCTTATGCGGGACCCTGGCATATGTTTTCAAATGGGGGTCCGCGGCCAAATACATGTTGATTTGGTGGTCCTTGACATGAACCGTTTGGGAACCACTGGCCTAGGGGCAGTGTTGCCTCAAGCCCAGCAGTAAACAACTTTGTTGCAGACTCTCAGTGCCGGCCTGGGGAGAGTCCAGTGGCAATGACAGTGAATCATGAGCAGCACTACATGGAACACCTAACTAGTGCCTGACAAAATACCTGCGCAGCAGACCAATAGATTCTAGCAACTCAACCACTGTCTCAGGGGCTTCCAAGGGACAAGTGGCTTCATAGCCTCAGACTCAGAGTACAGTGATAAATCGTTTGTTCCCTCTGACAATCAGGCATAGAAACAAACAGGCCAGGGGGAAAATATATATAAAATATTAAGTTTGGGAAACACTCTTTCTATTATTGTTATCCTATGATTATTATTATTATTATTATTATTATTGGGCTACAATGTCTGCGAAACCGGAAACATCTTTATTCCTATGTATCTGTACACAAGATGTAAACCATAAAGGAACCTTGACCTTGAGGATACCGGAGAACTCGGCAGTTTACCAAGTCGCCGCGGCGAAAATTCTTCATCAATGTCTTCATCATTATGCTAACATGCTGTCTTCATCAGTGTAGTATGTCAAACTCACAGATGTTATAGTTAATTCCCAAAGTGATCAAATTATTTTGTGCAATTAAATGGTCAGCTAGATAATGATAAAAAGTTGAGTATGTGAATACCAATGATAAGTAGGCCTACCATTTCAGGATATTGTTTACTAATGAATTACATTGTTTCGGTACTTTGGTGTTTAAACTTTTAGCATTCCTACTTTCTCTAGTGTTAACTCTAAACAACTATCCTCTCTCTCTCAATTCAATGCATAAATTAAGGTGAAGTAAAACTAAAATGCACTAAATTGCGGCGAGTTGGTAAATTGAGTTCTCCGGATACCGACCTTGAGCATGGAACAGGCCATCAAAAGTACACCCCAGTACTTTCTTAACACCTCCTATAAACCTATAAACCGCCACCTATAGCTCTAACAGACATGACATCTCCTGGTGATGTTGTGTTTCAACTACCTGTCCCTTAGACACAGCTTGCTGACAGTTCCTGTTAGGGGACTCCAGTCCCTACTATCTGCCACTTTGTCTACAGGACATGATATACAGTACCATATCGTTGCTGTCAGGAGGAAACCACCTAACTCCATATTTATTTATTTTTTAATAAATCAGTGCTATTGAACACCCTTTACGCCTGTGTGTTGGTTAAAAACATATTGAACCAATGAAAAGTAGTAAATGGTGCTTCGAAAAAAAAACCTCTTAACTCCATTGGACCCTCAAAATGTCAAAACAGCAATTCCACCACCTCTCCCCCGTTCATGGAACTATTTGACAATATATAAAGTCACAACACCAACTTTGATGAGGCAGTATTGCTTTGTTTTCAAATATAACGTTTTATTAATTTCCAATTTCCATTTTCCAGATAAATGTATATTTTTCAGTTTCTGAAAAATTAACATTTTGGAGTTGGGTGGTTTCTTCCAGACAGCAGAGAAATAGCCTACTCCTGTATGCAGTATATATGGTCAGGATTAAGGCCTTAGAGGTGTCATTTTTTATATGTTTCGTGTGTGTGTGTGTGTGTGTGTGTGTGTGTGTGTGTGTGTGTGTGTGTGTGTGTGTGTGTGTGTGTGTGTGTGTGTGTGTGTGTGTGTGTGTGTGTGTGTGTGTGTGTGTGTGTGTGAGTGTGTGAGAGAGAGAGAGAGAGAGAGAGAGAGAGAGAGAGAGATCTCTTCATCTGATCTCTATCCGGGAGATGGACCTTAGGGAGAAACGATATACTCTCTTAAAAATAAATGCCACGGATAATGTTTATCTCGAATGGGCCATATGTGGAAAACTTGCAGCAGCAATTGGAAATGTGAGTTTGTCAGTTCTAATCCCCAGACTCCAGAACAAACATATAGTTGAAGTGACCTGACCTAAAACTGACCATCAGGCATGACAGCATGAGACCTCTAGGCATTACAATCCTGTTATACCACACGAACGCGTGCTCACAGCGCACACACACACACACACACACACACACACACACACACACACACACACACACACACACACACACACACACACACACACACACACACACACACACACACACACACACACACACACACACACACACACGTCAGGACATCAAACCGTGCTTTGATCTCACCCTTTGATGGAGTTTTACTCTCTCTCCTCCTTTCTCTGTCTCTATCCATTTCTATCTTTTCCACCCACTCGTTTTCTTGCAGCATGTGCCAAGCTGACCCAGCAAGACGTGTCGAGACACAATGGAGCAGAGCAGAATGAAGTGCGTACACATAATAGAACTTAAAGAGAAGTTAACGTAAAAGCAGTTATATTTAACTGACCCTGATTTCTAACGCACGTCTAACGATTAAGGCAGTTGTTGAAGAGCGGAGCAGCCAATCACATCATTTGCTGAGGAGCAGAACAGCCAATTAGGGTGCACCACAGAGACAGCAAAAGGAATTAAGATCGTGGATGATCAAAGACTGGCATTACTAACCTCTATAATCCATGACCATTTTTTTCCTTTCTTATCTCTTTTTTAACCCATTGAAAGCACATTGTGACCACATTAACCATGCATTATTGTATACTTTGGCTATTCAGAAATAGCAAATATGCAAGCGGCTTGTATATCTGCTATTTGTATCTCGAATTTTTTTGCAAATCTTTGAATATATAATTGTTTTTAAAGCGAACATTTTTAATTCAAACCTTTGCTTCTGCTGGAACAACATATTTTGAGATGAGGATCCACGGCCAAAAACATATAATTTTGGGGGTCCTTGACATGAAAAACGTTTTATTTTTATTTTTCAGAAATATGTTTCTAAAAACAAGACTTTTGTAGAATCGGCCTCGGGTCTTTCTTAACGGGCAAAATTCTTCACAAAATGGTTAATTAATGTGGTTTGCATGAAAAAAACTGATTTATGACATTTCAGAAATGAAAAGAGTGATGCCTGAAGAAGGTCTTTGACCGAAATGTTGCCTAAATAAAGTGTTCGTATTGAAGGTACAGACGGTGTGCGGGTCTTTTTCTGAATACATTGAGCCCTGCCTACGCACCCGTCTCAGAGCATTTGAGGTGTGCACAAGACTTTGTTGCCTAGAAATGAAAAGAGTGCCACAATGCGATTCCCATGGTGGAACAAGGCACTGACAAAATGATTGACACTCATTATGGGACCAAAAGTGAAGGTGAAAGAGAACAGAGTCCGCACACTGGATCCAACTCCCAAAGGTATTGTTCAATTTCACCAGTGGTGGAAAAAGTACTCAAATGTTTTACTAAATAAAAGTATCAATATAGAAATATAGAAATAAAGTCAGAAATTCAAAATTTACTTGAGTAAAAGTACAAAAAGTATTGACATCAAAATGCACTTCACAGTACCAAAAGTAAAAGGACGCATTATGCAGAATATCCAATTTCAAGTTTTGAAATGTATAATGTGTAATGAAATTAGATCTACAAGCATCGCAGCGCATTGTGAGCACAATTGTGGTTGTTTGTGGGTCGGGAACACATTTGTATGGGTCCCTTTACTTTTTGGTTTCCTAAATTTAGTTTTTAATTATTATTATTAAAAAAAAAAATGAATTAAAAACAAATTAATTTTTTTTCCAGTAATTTCAAGAAGAAATCAAAGAAAAATCTGAGACATTCCATTTGAAAACAAATCTACAAAGCTGATCTACAAGCTCGCAACGTGGTGCGAAGCGGCGCCTTGTGCGCTTGTAGATCTGCAATTTCCACTAGTGTGGGTCCCGGGCAAAACGTCTAATCTCTCGACTCGACCCTGAAAGGTTTGGGAGCCGCTGCTGCTCTAACTCACCTGGTTTCTATCGGTACGCTGCTGTTGAGTGCCCAGCTGTCCTGCAGTTGCACTGATTCCGGCGTGGTGGGCCCATCCCCCTGGGTGTGTCCAGCAGGGTTGTGGGTGTTGTTTCGGCGGTTAGCCAGCGTGGGTCTGTTCAGGGTGCTGGCTGACGACTGGTGATGCGTTGATGATGAAGAGGTGCTCCGGTTGGGAGTGCTGGCCGACGTGTGAGGCGGCGGAACAGGAGGCCGCATGGATGACTGGCCGAGGGTATGAGAACCTGAAAGAGAACAGGAAAGCTTGCAAAGTTATCACCAATCGATTTGCCACTCACTTTATGCATGCGCAATTGCGCATACCGTATATACCCTCTATATGTATAGTTATATATACTAATATAGCCCTGAAACATGAGAGTCACCATCATGACAGTCACGTCAACAACACGCAACAACACTACAAATATAAATTGCTCACCCCTGGGCCACGGATGTTACAATTCTGTTATGTTATAATGGCCACCGATCGGATTAAAATACTTTTTATTGAACAATCCGGAAGATACGGGTACGCTACGTATACCCGCTCGAGCAGAATTGTATCATCCATGGCCCTGAGGAGAGCACTTTATATTTGAAACCATGTGAACCATGGCTAATATTACTAATACTAATATATTAATACTTATATATTAGATATTCTTTTCTCCCTCTACACAAAATCTCATTGCCAAAAACAGCTTATCTACAAACATGTTACGTTGCGACGTGTTGTGAGCTTGTAGATCAGCTATTTTCAGCAAATGCCTCCCCCCCATATAATAATGATGCTAGGGTTCAAGAGGTTACGGAATTTCACATGAACAGAACTAATTGGGCCGCTCGGGAAACAGAAGGTTCCCGGTTCAATCACCGGCTCCCTGCGGATTAGTGTGGAAGTCTCCTTGACGCAGACACTGAACCCGTAACTGCTCCCTGTGAGTCTTGCATGGTTTCCTCCGCCGACGGTGTGTGTGAATGTGTGCCTGAATGGGTGAGTGTAAAGCACATTGTGAAGCGCTTCGGATAAAGGCGCTATCGAAATGTACCACTGACTCCTTGGAGGGAGATGTACATTTGTTTTGACAGCCGTGCCTACTCATTTGAATACTGACGCAATGAGCCTCGACTAGACCAACCTTGTGTTTAGCTGGACACTAACAACTGCTGACAGGTCTTGGGACAAATGGGTTCAAGTACTGTACAGTGCCTACTTATTTAAATTTTTCCTACATTTTTATCCCACGATTTTGCAACCCATTTTTTTCACCCAGTGTCAATTATTTAATGTAATCCTGGGTGCTACACTTCCTCTGCCAACCTGGGGGGGCAGCGGACTGACCTCATGCTTCCTTCTATGCATGAGGAGTCCAAGCTGCTTCTTTTCACCTGACAAAGGGGAATTTCGCCGCCCGGACGTAGTGCTTGGAAGGAACACGTTATTCCGACCAGTTCCTTTCCCCTCCATCAGGCGCCCCGGCTGGCCAGGAGGAGGTAGTTTAGAGACCAGGATTACTGCATGTTTTTTGTGAGGGTACCTACCCCACAGCGTCCCCAGCGGGAATCGAACCCAGGACCTTCTAGCTGTGAGGCGACAGCACTACCGACTGTGCCACTGTGCCCCCTACAGAATGTACTTATAATGTATTACACATTTTATAGGTCCAAATTTGATTGGACCACTCTGACTGAAGTTTAAAATATTGTCACTATACTACTTGTGACCTATATTAAAGATTATTCATTTGAAATAATGTACGGTATTCTTTGTGAGGTTCACACACACACACACACACACACACACACACACACACACACACACACACACACACACACACACACACACACACACACACACACACACACACACACACACACACACACACACACACACACACACACACATATATTTCCACAAGGTCAAGGTCAATATTTCGTTATTATTATTATATCTTCTGTACTGGAACACAAGAGTACAACTCCTTTGTTCTGATTCCTTAAATAGTGTAGCAGCAATAATAATAATATAAACATATACTGTACAATATGAAATAATAGAGGGAGAAAAGCAATCTTCAAAGGACAGCGGCAGTATTAATAAAAAGTACAGTTTGTCTTTTTGTAGCTGAAGGTGCTGTTCCTATAGGTTATAACCATCTAGATGAGCCTCCTACAGCTCCTACAGACCCCATTATTCACTGTGGTTGAATACCAAACATAGCCTATAAAAAATAAATGTAGCTGCTGAACACTTTGGTCACAATCTCCCACGAGACACAGGCGAGGATCCAGGAAGAGAAAGCTTATACTTTGAATGTTGCTCCGATGACATCATCGGAGACATAAGACCTACTGTTTTCACAGCATAATTTGCGGCAGCTTCACACATCACATCACAGCTTCATGTCGCTGGCTTCCATTGACAATGAATGGTAGACTGCATCGTTTCATCTGCCCATGTGAACGCAACATATATATGTTCTAGGAATAACGAAAGTAGTTGACGTGCAAGCTCACAACAGCACGTCGCATTGTGACGTGTTGCTTGTAGATCTGCTATTCTTTTTTTTAACTTGAAATAATTATTTCCCTTGCCCAAGGGGGCTAATGTAGCTTATAAGCTAAGTGCTTATAAGGCACTTAGTTTTTTTTGTTTGTTGATGTATTGCTTTGCTTTTACCTGTGCAGCACTTTGGTCAACTAAAGTTCTGTGAAAAAAGGTAATTTTTCAGACCTACTTCACGGGACAGGTGTGTAGGAACAGGCATGAGACAGGAAAGAATTCAGGGAGATCCTGCACACTGTCTTCACTTGCACTCGCACGACCTTCATCAGATATCTCAGATACTATCCGAGATATCTGATGAATAGGATATACTCCTGTTCTGAGGTACCCGATGAAGGACAGTGTGGCCGAAACGTTTGCATTTGCATTAAAAACTTGTTTTGCTGTAAGAGAAGACAGCATGTGCGGTATAGCTCCCTTCTCTGCTGCTTATATATGGGAACCGGAATCTCCACTCTGATGGATGATGAATGCTGATCAATACTTATCACAGCCATCCATTCACCATCACGACACCTATTGTACAGAAGACTGACACTTTCACTTAGCCCACTCAGCTCGAGCTACAGCTGAGATGGTATCACACTGAACCAAAATGGTGCTGAGTAGCACTAAAAGTGCTTC
>NC_136789.1:16473313-16500813 GCF_951216825.1 Electrona antarctica | reverse complement strand
TACATTGCAGTATTAATACTTTTACTAGTAAAACATTACTTTTTCCACCACTGATTAAATCAATGCTGCCTCCGTCCTTGGACAACTCAACATACATGCTTGAATAATAAGGATTAAGGCACAAACCATGGACCTGGATTTAAATCCAAAGCATTTTGGATTTGCATTTCCAGCTCCCACTCTCAGTCCCACTCAGAACCAAAACATTAAGATTTGAGGGATGTTTTTCTATGCCTTTTATTTTCTAATCTAAAACTTACAATTTAAAAACACATTTTGTTACGGTACATCAAGGTGCATCTGAAGCAATTAGGGAATGCACCAAAACATTCGGCCAAGAGAAAGAAAACAATGTTCAGAGTTTGGCTGAATCTCGGGTCTAAGTGGCTAAAGGCAACAGTCGCAGTTGTCTCTCTGTCTCCCATCATGGCACCATAGTTAGTGTAGACAGAGAAAAACACCATCTCTTGTGAATGACTCATTATATCTAATTGTATAGCCTGGTTTTAAAAAGGTTACACAGGGTTTCTCCAAGACCAATTCAGATGGCTGGGACTGAATAGGTCAGCACCGACGTCAGAGAAATATACCACGGCGGCATACTGTAGTTGTGTATACGTGACACCACCCATCACACACCCTAGATATGCCCTTATACAGGACAGCGTGTAATGTAGCAGAGCTGAACCACAATCGTTATCTACAGCACCGTTTCCCAAACACTGGGTCTGGACGCGTCTTTGGGTCGCGGACCAATTTTTATGGGTCGTGAGTAAATATCCTTTTTTCCTTTTACTGTATATATTATATCATTTCAAAGGATTTAAAAACGTTTAAACTAAAACAATCACAACTTTTCATTAATTAAAAACAGTAATAATTTCCATTAAAAAAAAAAGAAAAAAAATGTGTAGAGCTGCTATTTTCACTAGCTTGGGTCCCGGGCAAATTTCTCTTCTGGGTCTTGTGCTAAACAGTTTGCGAACCACTGATCTACAGAATATGAACATATTGACATCACAAAAGCGAACAATATCGACACTCCCCCCCTCTCGGCCTGTAGCCTACAGGTTACAAATTTGACTTGCAATTTGAAATCAGAGTAACATGTTTTTTGTTTTTGAAGAATGCTTAGTTTTTACTGTAAGCTACTCTTACGCTATAAAATAACAAGTGTGAGCTAATTCTCATATTATTAGAGGCTATCGTATCGTTATTGAGATGTTTGGCATAAATGTCAAGGTACCAAATGTGTGTGTCCGTGACCGTGTGGGTGTGTGTAGGCTATGTGTGTCCGTGACTGTGTGGGCGTGTGAATGTGTGTCCAAGACTGTGCGTGCGTGCGTGCGTGCACCAGTAATCTTGAAGCAGCTTAACAAATCAAGCAAGAAGGACAATTAGAGTTGCCATTGTTTTAATTTAGCAGTCACAAAGCGCTCTCTCAGTGCCAATAATGACTCCCCTGAATCTGGTCTGCTACAGTCAGTGACCTCCCCGAGGACACGCGTCAGTGCTCTCTAATACAGAGCTATCACTGGGCCTTGCTACCACAAAAACACAACACGACACAGAACTATCACTGGGTCTTGTTGCTACCACAAAAACACAACACGACACAGAACTATCATTGGGTCTTGCTACCACAAAAACACAACACAACACAGAGCTATCACTGGGTCATGCTACCACAAAAACACAACACAACACAGAGCTATCACTGGGCCTTGCTACCACAAAAACACAACACAACACAGAGCTATCACTGGGCCTTGCTACCACAAAAACACAACACAACACAGCTATCACTGGGCCTTGCTACCACAAAAACACAACACAACACAGAGCTATCACTGGGTCATGCTACCACAAAAACACAACACAACACAGAGCTATCACTGGGCCTTGCTACCACAAAAACACAACACAACACAGAGCTATCACTGGGCCTTGCTACCACAAAAACACAACACAACACAGAGCTATCACTGGGCCTTGTTGCTACCACAAAAACACAACACGACACAGAGCTATCACTGGGCCTTGTTGCTACCACAAAAACACAACACGACACAGAGCTATCACTGGGCCTTGCTACCACAAAAACACAACACAACACAGAGCTATCACTGGGTCTTGCTACCACAAAAACACAACACAACACAGAGCTATCACTGGGTCTTGTTGCTACCACAAAAACACAACACAACACAGAGCTATCACTGGGTCTTGTTGCTACCACAAAAACACAACACAACACAGAGCTATCACTGGGCCTACCACAAAAAAACAACACGACACAGAGCTATCACTGGGCCTTGCTACCACAAAAACACAACACAACACAGAGCTATCACTGGGCCTTGCTACCACAAAAACACAACACGACACAGAGCTATCACTGGGCCTTGCTACCACAAAAACACAACACAACACAGAGCTATCACTGGGTCTTGCTACCACAAAAACACAACACAACACAGAGCTATCACTGGGTCTTGTTGCTACCACAAAAACACAACACAACACAGAGCTATCACTGGGTCATGCTACCACAAAAACACAACACAACACAGAGCTATCACTGGGCCTTGCTACCACAAAAACACAACACAACACAGAGCTATCACTGGGCCTTGCTACCACAAAAACACAACACAACACAGAGCTATCACTGGGCCTTGTTGCTACCACAAAAAAACAACACGACACAGAGCTATCACTGGGCCTTGCTACCACAAAAACACAACACAACACAGAGCTATCACTGGGCCTTGCTACCACAAAAACACAACACGACACAGAGCTATCACTGGGCCTTGCTACCACAAAAACACAACACAACACAGAGCTATCACTGGGTCTTGCTACCACAAAAACACAACACAACACAGAGCTATCACTGGGTCTTGTTGCTACCACAAAAACACAACACAACACAGAGCTATCACTGGGTCTTGTTGCTACCACAAAAACACAACACAACACAGAGTTATCACTGGGCCTTGTTGCTACCACAAAAAAACAACACGACACAGAGCTATCACTGGGCCTTGCTACCACAAAAACACAACACAACACAGAGCTATCACTGGGCCTTGCTACCACAAAAACACAACACGACACAGAGCTATCACTGGGCCTTGCTACCACAAAAACACAACACAACACAGAGCTATCACTGGGTCTTGTTGCTACCACAAAAACACAACACAACACAGAGCTATCACTGGGTCTTGTTGCTACCACAAAAACACAACACAACACAGAGCTATCACTGGGCCTTGTTGCTACCACAAAAAAACAACACGACACAGAGCTATCACTGGGCCTTGCTACCACAAAAACACAACACGACACAAATGTATTCCTAATCACGGGAACCCTAGCATCCCTATTCTTGGCATGTCATTAGGCAAACATAGCAGACCTACAAGACATGTGGTGTAGAGGGAAAATAGACCCCTGTGGGACTTCAGCGAAGTATATAGTTGAACTGGTTTAGCGTCCCTATTTTGAGCATGTCAGTATAGGAAAAAAAAATCAAAAATGTTGATAAATTGACATAATGTCAGAAACTGAAAATAGCCTGTGCATTGTAGATGGGCTATTTTCTTTGTGTGACGCCATGGTACGATGAAGTTTGAAATAGGGCTTAAGTGGAGCACAGTGTTACAATGAAAACAAGCCCAAAGAGAAGCAATCATTTTCATCACTTGAAGTTGAACCCTAGTATATACTGAGACTATTTGAAAATATATGATCTGATCTTGTTTGTATATATTTTTTTTTTTCCAGATGGGGTCCGCCACATGACATGAAAATGTTTGCGGATCAACGGTTTAACACTTGAGTGTCTGTGAGGTCTTTCTGACCCATTTTGAGATTTCAAAGTTGATTATATTTGCCCGTGAACATCTCAGAAGGTTCCCCTGCTTCCATGACTTTTCCCAAATATTCGATTCGGTGTCAAAGCCTCTGAAGAAAGTTGCCAATAACGTTGCAGGAAAAAAAAGGTATTTTTGACCTTAAGTCAGCTTGTGTGGTACCTGGCTTTACTTCAGTCATTTGGGCTTCCGTCCTAAAAGCATTAGGACGGAAGCCCAAATAAAACAGCTACACTTTAGAATAAAGCCTCCGCCCCCAAAAAACTAAACTAGACCTATGCCGATATTTACAAGCAACTTTACAGAAAAACAAGCCCAAAGTGGATTATAATAAGTGGACATGCCAACACTGGTGGAGCACGACGGGAGCATGACGACGCCTTATCACTGCAAAACAATATAACAATAACATCAATTGTGACTAGAGCAAGGGGAGGACCCTACTGTAATACTGTGTACAGAATATAATAAACCTCAGAGGAACATACTGTGAATGGACCAGCATTAAGTCTAAAGCAACAACACGCCAGCAACGCAACGCTTACAGTGAAAACACAAACAGACTAATATTGATGATGGTGATGAGAATTGTCGTAAACTAGAGTAGATTATCAGGATTTGGAACGAGGGACGAGCATGGCAGGGGAAATAAGAAAGGCACTTGTGCGCGTGTGGACGCACGCACGCACGCACGCACGCACGCACGCACGCACGCACGCACGCACGTACACAATGAAACTGTATTTTAATAGCTAATATATTCTCTAACTAACAGAAAAGCTGTCAGTTGGCTGCCAAAACACACAGCTAACAGGCGAAGAGACGAATAGAGGGATAAAGAGAGGACGAAAGAAAGAAAACAACAATTACTAAGCATGGATGGAGAGAGAGAGGAGAGAGAGAGAGAGAGAGAGAGAGAGAGAGAGGGAGAGAGAGAGAGAGAGAGAGAGAGAGAGAGAGAGAGAGAGAGAGAGAAAGAGAGAGAGAGAGATGGGGTAAGACATTGGGGAGCGGAGGAGAGAAAACTGAAAGAGAGAGACAGAAAGAAAAGAGAGATCTAGAGATGGAGGATAACACAAAGAGTAAACTGCAGCACCCTGCTGCTCTGTAACACTGGCTATTGTGGACACAACACACACACACACACACACACACACACACACACACACACACACACACACACACACACACACACACACACACACACACACACACACACACACACACACACACACACACACACACACACACACACACACACACACACACACACACACACAACCCCTAACCGCCCTCTTGACAGCTATTAGAATAGATGGCCGTATAGTAATGCCAGGGAGCCAGCCAAACAATAACACAGTAAAAACATTTAGGCCAGTTTAGGATGATAGAGAGACAATATGTGGGGAGAGAGAGAGAGAGAGAGAGAGAGAGAGAGAGAGAGAGAGAGAGAGAGAGAGAGAGAGAGCAGTATACATATGTATGTGCAGTATATGGGAGAATATGTGTAGGAGGGAAAAGGTTTGTCGCTGAATGCATTCCATATGAGGATTACACCGGTATATGGAATGCATTCAGTGACAAACGTATATATATATATATATATTATATATAGTTACTATATATATATATAGTACCATGATCTCCAACTCAGCAGACCAGGTAGGCAACAAGCCACGGCCGGGTCTTTTGCAGGGTCGTTACACTACCCCCTCCTTTCTGAAGCGCGCCCTCGCTTCACTCCTCGAGTCCCTCAAGTCCATCACGGGACGGGGTCCAGCGGTCCTCGACCACCGCTGCCACCAATGTAACATTTAGCACCCTGAGCTGGAATCGAACCCCGATCTCCAACTCAGCAGACCAGGCAGGCAACAGGCCGTGCCAAGAGAGCTAGCAAGTTACGGACGGGTCTTTTGCAGGGTCGTTACAATATACATATATATAGTTAAGGGACTAACAGGAGGGAAAACTGTTGGTTGGCAAGTACTCTTGCTTTTCAAGAATCTCGCCCACGCACCATGTTTAAATCTATTCATAAACATCTAGTGTGAAGCATGTCGGCGACGCTACGTGATCACAGACATGCACCACACAACTGACCACTTAAGACTGATTCATGCTTCATAAGGTTATGGTTCTAAATGATCAGACATGCACCACACAATTCACCAGTTAAGACATTCACATGCATGCTTCATAAGGTTAGGGTTCAAAATGATCAGACACGCACCACACAATTCACCACTTAAGACTTGCTTCATAGTGCAGCGATGTGGCACAGCAAAGATCTACAAGCTTGAGACATGTTGTGAGCTTGTTATTTTGCTTTGTTATTAATTTATTTATTTAAAGTTTCTTCTGTTATGAGTCTATGACATGTCCAAAATAGGAAGGTTATGTTTCAAAGTAGACACTAGACACCATTTTTCTCACAAATTATATTAGCTATTTTTTGCCACATGGCACCGGCATATTAGGCCTGGGAGTATGGACGATTTTTGAGAATTTGGGGAAATTTAAGAAAGTATGGACACCAAGTTTAATGTTGTTTTACTGTCTGTAAACAGTGCCAGTAGAAAGTACTAAAAAGGAAAATAAATAAATAAAAGAATAAATAAGAAAGAATAAAAAACACAAACAAACAAGCAAACTTGGATAGCTGACAGACAGACAATGACACGGTTCAACCAACTGGGCATTGTTCTGGGCCAAGGGCCTGCATACTAGTGGAGGGAGCACAGTCATTGTTCTGGGCCAAGGGCCTGCATACTAGTGGAGGGAGCAGTCATTGTTCTGGGCCAAGGGCCGGCATACTAGTGGAGGGAGCAGTCATTGTTCTGGGCCAAGGGCCTGCATACTAGTTGTGCTGTCAAAACCCCTAATTGGCCTAATTGGCATCAATCATTGGTGTCAATTATCACTGTCAATCACTGATAATGAGTCAGCACCTGGTGGCAATCACTGATTGGGGAGAGGCTCAGAAAACAGGAAGTGTTTGTTCAGTATGAAAAGCAGCATCAGTGGTGAACACTGCATGGAGAGAACAGCAGAACAACTGAAAGACTAACCAAACATTGGAGCTGGGAAGACTGAAACCTGTCAGGCCATCAAGGGGAATGCCACTGGTGCGATAAGTGTTTCTTCATTGCTGTTTATTATATTGCTTAAAGTTTGATGCAAGTTACTCATGTTTTTGTGCTAGGCCACATTTAAACTGCTATATTTATGTTTGATTTAAGTCACATATAGGCTTGCTTAGTCGAATTATGATTTTGAATTGATTATTGTAGATGATATGAGTTAAAACAACCTGTTTATTTGAATTACTGAAGAGAGTAGTGATTCAGAGCTGAAGGTCACATGAGTAACCCTGGTTATATGATTGAAATGAGTGAATTTCAGTTTATTTTGTTTGATTATGAATGACCTTACATAGTTAATGACAGCTTGTATTTTGTTTTGTCTTTTTCTCTGTTTAAGGTTTTCAACCTAAATACCTACTACACCTACTGTACCACAACTTGTTTCGAATTAAAAACGAACAAAAGAGGAAAGAAGTTGCCTTATTGAGTTGACCACAGTTCCCCCTGTCGGCTAAGCCGTTTTTCAAGTTTGGGCAAAAAGGTTTCTGAAAAATCCCGAATAACTTGACAGTTGAAAACCATCAGCGTGCCAGCTTGTTGACCAAGAGGAACTCATCAGTCCAGCAACAGGACAAGAAGATAAAAGGCTTCAGAAAGTCCAGCAGAGGGAGCTGATGAGAAGTGAAACAACTGAGGCACCTGTGAATAAATTCAACTTCCACAATAAACAAACAACCTTTCACTGATCAAAATGGCGGAGGATGTTCTTGGCAAGACAGTTGATCAATTAAAGAAGGAGAGGACTGTAGCCAAGAGCTGCTTCACAAGGCGGGCCAACTACCTCACCAGAAGAGCAGACACTTTGTATGAGTCAGAGCTCAGAGAAGAATATACAAAATTATCTGCTGATGCACGGAGGGTCATTGAAATGAACGATGATTTCAGGACTGGCCTACTGGCAGAGATTGAAGCCAAGGATGATGAAGACGCACAACTTGATGAAGGTCAGGAAGCAAGCCTGGAGAAGGTCGTCAGTGACTGTGAGGAAAGATTGGATGAAGTGAAAAGGCTTGTCCAAAACAACATCTGGGCCAAGTATGGACAAGATGTGATGGAGGCTGCATTGAAAGCAGCTGAAAAAGCGTGTCAAGATGGATACAACATACCTGTGGAAAGCATCAACTGCGAGAGCTTTGAAGTCCATCTACTCGTAATGGAGAGGCTCATCAAAGAGGCATCTAAAGCTTTTTCTGACTGGGAGCCATGGATCCCCACAGCAGAAGCCAGTGTCTTCAAAGGGAATATTAAGAACATGAGAAGTGTCAGCAATGAGCTCGACTTGAGAAAAGCAGATTTTGCCAGAGCACGAAGACTTGAGTTTGAAAATCAAGTATCAGCACCAGTTGGTGTGAAAACAGGTATGACAGGACAATTCATGCCGCTTGTAAAACTTAAGCCAACTAAACTGCCTACATTTAGTGGCTGCAAGAGGGAGTTCCACCGCTGGAAAAAAGACTGGGAGAGCCTGCAAAGGCAGGGAGAGCCGACTGGGTCACGAGAGGTCAAAAAGGTCCAGCTCCTTGACAGCGTGGACGAGAAGATGGCCAAAGACCTCAGACTGTCTACCTACAATACAGCTGATGACATATTCAGAGTGCTGGAAAACCGGTATGGAAACAAGTCTACCATTGCTATTGAAATAATTGAAGAGCTGGATAAAATCCCGCCGGTGAGAGGAAACCAGCCGAGGAAAGTAGTAGACCTAATTCAGACACTAGAGAAAGCCCTCTCCGACCTGACAGACTTAGGAAATACTGGGGCCCTCAAGAACCCACTAGTGGTGAAGTCCATTGAGAGCAAGCTTCCTGATTTTGTGAAGAAAGACTGGCTTGTCTTCATGGTTGATGCCAATAATAATGTCACTCAAGATAACCATTTTGACATGCTGCTCACATTCCTAAAGAAGCAGGAGGATATCTTTGAGAGATTGGACCAACTGAAAATAGTGGACAAATCAGAAAAATCTGACAAAGCAGACAGCAAATTCAATAAGAAATATGCCTCCACCAGAACCACAAAGAAAGATGACACCGACGGTGGGTGTATTATCTGTGGAGAAGAGAGGCATAAAGACAGGATTTTCTTCTGCAAGAAATTCAAAGCACTGAAGCTGTCAGAAAAGGAGAAGGCTGTTAAGAAGATTGGTGCATGCAGGAAATGCTTAGAGTGCCATAAGAATGATGACAGCTGTAAAGATCATTTCCTTTGCAAAAACAAAGACTGCAGAAGGGAAGGCTCGTCAGATCACCACTTCTTTCTCTGTCCAAACCCAAGAGGAGAAGCTAAGGGAGGTGACAACGAGAGGCCATGGAGAGACAGCAAGAACAAAAGCAGCCTAACAGAGGAACAGGAAAGGTTCTTGAGTGAACTCTCCCCAGAGGCAGCAGATAGGTGCAGGAAAGCTTTCACTAACAAGACCTCCAAGGGAAGTTCTGAAAATGACCAGATGGGGCTACTAAAGGAAAGTGGGCTACGAGAGCTGCCTGTCTTGATGATGTTGATGGAAGTGACGGCCAATGCTGGCCAGAAAATTGGAACTCTGGTGGACCTAGCTTCAGACACCAACTACATAACCCACAAAGCAGCTGACAGGTTGAAGCTGAGGAGTGAAGAAATCACACTAGTTGTGCATGGAGTTGGTGGCATGACGACTAAAGCGGCCACAAGAAGATATCTGCTCAGGATTCGAGTCAAAACCTCCAAGGGAACGGAAAAGGCTCACGAACTTGTCTGTTATGGCCTAAATGAAATTGCTGAAGTTAACAGAGTAGTCACACCTGAGCAGCTGAAAAGATTCTTCCCAGAGGTGGATCTCAAAGAGCTGAAGAGACCCGAGGAGATTGAGTTGCTCATCAGCCACAGAGAAGGAAGACTTGCCCCACAGAGGATGAAAGCCGTGGGAGACCTTGTCTTGTGGGAAAGCCCTCTTGGAAAAACTGTGGCCGGAGCTCACCCCGATCTGTTTGAAGAGATAAAGGTGGCTGCACATGAGTCAGAGACACATTTTGCACGTTCCATGCGAACAGCTGCTGTCAAGTATGAGGAGATTCCAGCAGAAGGCCTCTTCAAAACAGACAAGACAGTTCACCTGGATGACACCACCGCTGAGGCCAAGTACACAGCTGCCAGTCACAGAGACTTCCTAGAGTGGTGGAAGTGGGACAGCATAGGAGCAGCCTGTGACCCGAAGTGTGGTGGATGTCGCTGTGGCAACTGCCAACCTGGAGGGAAGGAGATGACTCTAGCTGAAGAGAAGGAGTCTGAAATCATAAAAGAGGGCCTCACCTATGTCATGGAGGATGAACATAGCAAGTCACCACACTGGGACTCAAGGTACCCTTGGATAATCGACCCAGCTTCCCTTCCAAATAACAGAAGTGGAGTCGAGTCGACCTTTCTAAGAACAGAAAAACGTCTCAGGAAAGAGCCCGAATGGTTTGCCGCCTACAAAGGTCAGGTCCATGAGATGGTTGAGCGGGGAGCTGCAAAGAAGCTCACAAAAGAGATGATGGATAACTGGAAAGGCCCAGTATGGTACGTAAGCCACCTGGTTGCTCCAAACCCCCACTCTGTCACGACTCCAGTGCGCATTGTTTGGAACAGTAGCCAAACGTTCAAGGGAGTCAGCATGAATGATGTGCTGCTGAAGGGGCCAGATGTCTTAAACCAAATCAGAGCCGTCCTGTTCAGGTTTAGAAGAGGAGTGCATGCAGCATTGGGAGACATCAGGAAGATGTATAATTCAGTGTGGCTGGAGGAGCGTGAAATGCACCTGCACAGATTTCTCTGGAGGGACTCACAGGATGAGGAGATCGGAGAATATGCCATCACAAGAGTGAACATCGGTGACCGACCTGCTGGATGCATTGCACAGCTAGCTATGCGAGAAACTGCAAGACTCGCAAAGTTTTCTCATCTAGTAGATGCACGCAGAGTCATAGAGGAGGACAGCTACGTTGATGACATCCTGACATCCCACGATGATCCAAACAGACTGGAGGAGATCACCAAGGAGGTTGAGGGAATCCTAAAATCCGGTGGATTTTCCCTGAAGCCATGGGTCCGGTCAGGGCAAAGTGGGAGGAGCGTCGGCGTTGCACCGACCCTCTCAACAAAGAAGCCCTCGGAAAATGGCAACACATTGATACTGCCAAACCAGAGGAGGGACGAAGACAACAAGGCCTTAGGCATTGGATATCTGGTAGAGGAAGACAAACTCTATATGATGACCTCAATCAACTTCTCAAAGAGAAGAGGCAAGATGCGGACAGGCCAGGACCTTTTGATGGAGGAGGTGAGAGAAAGAACACCCAATCCTCTGACCAGAAGAGAACTACTGAGCCAGGTAGCAGGACTCTATGATCCAATTGGCTTGGTCACACCTGTGAAACAAAAGGGAGCTATCCTTGTCAGAAGAGCATTCCAGGAGACTGGATTTTTAAATCTGGCCCGAGACACTTGGGACAAGCCGCTCTCTGAAGGCCTCAGGGAGGAGGCCATAAAGCTGTTCCAGGAGTATGTACAGCTGGGACAAATCAAGTTCCATAGGAGCCTTACCCCACCAGGTTGGAAGGGAAGACCTTGGGCTATTACCTTCTCAGATGGGAGTGACAAGACCTACGGAGCTGTCATGTACCTTAGGTGGGAAACGGACCACGGCATTGAGGTCAGACTAGTGGAATCAAAGGCCAAGCTGACGCCCCTCGACCAAAAAGGAGACGCAGTCAAGGCTGAAGTCTGTGGCGCAGTCTTTGCAGCAAGGCTCAGGAAATATGTTGAGAGGCATGGCCAGATGAAGATTGATCGCTGGTTCCACCTAGTCGACAGCCAAACAGTATTGGGAGCCATTCAGCGAGACAGCTATGGCTACCAGACATTCTTTGCCAACAGAGTTGGAGAGATCCAAAAGGCTTGTCCAGTTGAAGACTGGTGGTGGATTGCAGGGCATGTCAATATTGCTGACATCATCACAAGAGGAGCTACTCCAGAAGACCTTGGAGAAGACACTGCTTGGCAAAATGGCCCAAAGTTTCTGAAATTACCATTGGAAGAATGGCCAATAAAGTCTGCTAAAGATGTTGTAGCTGATGCCAGGGAGAGCATCAACAAGCTGCAGAGAAAAGCATTTTCAGCAGTTGTGACGAGAGCTCAAGCAAAGAAAGGCCTTGGAGCTGTACCTCAGGATAACCCCAAAGTTGAGCCTGACCTGACTCACCCTGGTCTCCACTCAAACACATCTGAGGAATCTTCGCAGGGTAGAGTGCATACTGGCTCCATCGCCGAAAGCCTTCTGGATGTGAAGAAGTTCAGCAGTTTGTCAAGGCTGATTGGAATCATTGCTTGGGTCCAACAAGCTGCAACCAAATGGTTGGACCTGAAGAGCAAGGCCACAAAGCAAGCAAAGTGGGAGGCAAAACCCTCAACTGAAAAGCCCAGAGCGCTTGTGCTTGATGCCAAAGGCCGTGAGTATGCCTTCAGAGAACTCTGCTTAGCAGCCCAGAAAGATTTCACATTCCCTGATGCAACCCTCAACCGATTAGTCGTGTTCAAAGACAAAGAGTCTGGACTTCTAGTTTGTGGAGGCAGGATCCAGTCCTTCAGTGAAGACAAAACTGCAGTGCCTATTCTTCCATTTGATGCTTGGATAGCTACACTTCTAGCTCAAGAGGCTCACAATGTGAATCACGAAGGAGTGGCAGGAACTCTCTTGAGGATGAGAAGGAGAGCCTGGGTGGTAAATGGTCGAAGAATAGCCAAGAAGATAGTGGACGGCTGTGTGACTTGTCGAAAGGCAAGAGCGAAGCGATGTCGACAGATAATGAGTGACCTCCCACCAGAACGGGCAGAACCAGCAGCTCCATTTGAGTTCACCGCCATGGACCTGTTTGGGCCCTATGAAGTCAAAGACGAGGTGAAGAAAAGAGTGAAGCTCAAAGTCTGGGGAGTTGTATTCAGCTGTATGGCGTCCAGAGCCATCCATGCTGATATAGTCAGTGACCTGTCAGCAGAGGGATTTCTGCTTGCCTACCAAAGGTTTACATCATTGAGAGGGCATCCAAAAAAGGTTTGGTCTGACCCGGGCTCAAACTTTGTTGGGGCCAAACCTGCCCTAGAAGACCTCTACTCATTCCTGGAGCACCTAGACAGGTCTGGAGTGGAAGAGGAGGCTGCCAAGCATGGCACTAAGTGGTCATGGAAAATTCATCCTGCAGACTCACCCCACAGAAACGGAGCAGCAGAGGCAGCTGTTAGGACAGTGAAGAGAGCCCTGCACAACCTGGGCGGTGAAGGTGTCTTTACGTGGGGAGAGTTTCAGACCCTTGTGTACATGGCAGCCAATCTGGCCAACGAAAGGCCTATAGACGCAAGGGCACAAATCCAAGAGGGATGTGTCGAGTACATCACACCTAATTCTCTCCTGTTGGGACGGGCCTGCTCAAGAGGTGACCCAGGAGACTTCCAATTTGAAGGCTACGCCTACAAGAGATTGAGAGTTATCCAATCAGAAGTAAACAAGTTCTGGAAGAAGTGGTGTCAGTTGGCAGGTCCCAACCTGTTTATCAGAAGCAAGTGGCACACAAGAGAGAGAAATGTTGCTGTCGGGGACATTGTTTGGCTAGCTGATCAAAATGCCTTAAGATGTCAGTTCAAGTTGGCCAGAGTGATCAGTGTGAATTCTGACAAGGATGGCATTGTCCGAGATGTCAATGTCAGGACATTTCCCAGCTACCCAGTTATGATCAAGAAACAGACTAATGAGGAATCCATGAGCAAGAGGACCAGAACTGAGAAGAAGCCTACCAAAATCCCTGCCACGATTCTTCACAGAGACGTCAGGCGTCTTGTTGTCCTGATTCCAGTGGAGGAGCAACTTGGAGAAAAGATGACAGTCTCAGGATGAGGTGACCTCCTTGGGTTCAGCAACCAGGAGCTCAAGTGGGAGGTGTGCTGTCAAAACCCCTAATTGGCCTAATTGGCATCAATCATTGGTGTCAATTATCACTGTCAATCACTGATAATGAGTCAGCACCTGGTGGCAATCACTGATTGGGGAGAGGCTCAGAAAACAGGAAGTGTTTGTTCAGTATGAAAAGCAGCATCAGTGGTGAACACTGCATGGAGAGAACAGCAGAACAACTGAAAGACTAACCAAACATTGGAGCTGGGAAGACTGAAACCTGTCAGGCCATCAAGGGGAATGCCACTGGTGCGATAAGTGTTTCTTCATTGCTGTTTATTATATTGCTCAAGTTACTCATGTTTTTGTGCTAGGCCACATTTAAACTGCTATATTTATGTTTGATTTAAGTCACATATAGGCTTGCTTAGTCGAATTATGATTTTGAATTGATTATTGTAGATGATATGAGTTAAAACAACCTGTTTATTTGAATTACTGAAGAGAGTAGTGATTCAGAGCTGAAGGTCACATGAGTAACCCTGGTTATATGATTGAAATGAGTGAATTTCAGTTTATTTTGTTTGATTATGAATGACCTTACATAGTTAATGACAGCTTGTATTTTGTTTTGTCTTTTTCTCTGTTTAAGGTTTTCAACCTAAATACCTACTACACCTACTGTACCACAACTTGTTTCGAATTAAAAACGAACAAAAGAGGAAAGAAGTTGCCTTATTGAGTTGACCACAGTTCCCCCTGTCGGCTAAGCCGTTTTTCAAGTTTGGGCAAAAAGGTTTCTGAAAAATCCCGAATAACTTGACACTAGTGGAGGGAGCACAGTCATTGTTCTGGGCCAAGGGCCGGCATACTAGTGGAGGGAGCAGTCATTGTTCTGGGCCAAGGGCCTGCATACTAGTGGAGGGAGCACAGTCATTGTTCTGGGCCAAGGGCCTGCATACTAGTGGAGGGAGCAGTCATTGTTCTGGGCCAAGGGCCGGCATACTAGTGGAGGGAGCACAGTCATTGTTCTGGGCCAAGGGCCGGCATACTAGTGGAGGGAGCACAGTCATTGTTCTGGGCCAAGGGCCTGCATACTAGTGGAGGGAGCAGTCATTGTTCTGGGCCAAGGGCCTGCATACTAGTGGAGGGAGCAGTCATTGTTCTGGGCCAAGGGCCTGCATACTAGTGGAGGGAGCAGTCATTGTTCTGGGCCAAGGGCCTGCATACTAGTGGAGGGAGCACAGTCATTGTTCTGGGCCAAGGGCCTGCATACTAGTGGAGGGAGCAGTCATTGTTCTGGGCCAAGGGCCGGCATACTAGTGGAGGGAGCAGTCATTGTTCTGGGCCAAGGGCCTGCATACTAGTGGAGGGAGCAGTCATTGTTCTGGGCCAAGGGCCGGCATACTAGTGGAGGGAGCACAGTCATTGTTCTGGGCCAAGGGCCTGCATACTAGTGGAGGGAGCAGTCATTGTTCTGGGCCAAGGGCCTGCATACTAGTGGAGGGAGCAGTCATTGTTCTGGGCCAAGGGCCTGCATACTAGTGGAGGGAGCACAGTCATTGTTCTGGGCCAAGGGCCTGCATACTAGTGGAGGGAGCAGTCATTGTTCTGGGCCAAGGGCCTGCATACTAGTGGAGGGAGCAGTCATTGTTCTGGGCCAAGGGCCTGCATACTAGTGGAGGGAGCAGTCATTGTTCTGGGCCAAGGGCCGGCATACTAGTGGAGGGAGCACAGTCATTGTTCTGGGCCAAGGGCCTGCATACTAGTGGAGGGAGCAGTCATTGTTCTGGGCCAAGGGCCGGCATACTAGTGGAGGGAGCAGTCATTGTTCTGGGCCAAGGGCCGGCATACTAGTGGAGGGAGCACAGTCATTGTTCTGGGCCAAGGGCCTGCATACTAGTGGAGGGAGCAGTCATTGTTCTGGGCCAAGGGCCGGCATACTAGTGGAGGGAGCACAGTCATTGTTCTGGGCCAAGGGCCGGCATACTAGTGGAGGGAGCACAGTCATTGTTCTGGGCCAAGGGCCTGCATACTAGTGGAGGGAGCACAGTCATTGTTCTGGGCCAAGGGCCTGCATACTAGTGGAGGGAGCAGTCATTGTTCTGGGCCAAGGGCCTGCATACTAGTGGAGGGAGCAGTCATTGTTCTGGGCCAAGGGCCTGCATACTAGTGGAGGGAGCAGTCATTGTTCTGGGCCAAGGGCCTGCATACTAGTGGAGGGAGCACAGTCATTGTTCTGGGCCAAGGGCCTGCATACTAGTGGAGGGAGCAGTCATTGTTCTGGGCCAAGGGCCTGCATACTAGTGGAGGGAGCAGTCATTGTTCTGGGCCAAGGGCCTGCATACTAGTGGAGGGAGCAGTCATTGTTCTGGGCCAAGGGCCTGCATACTAGTGGAGGGAGCACAGTCATTGTTCTGGGCCAAGGGCCTGCATACTAGTGGAGGGAGCAGTCATTGTTGTATTTAGCATTTTCCCTCCTAAACTTCTGTAAATTCTGAATCCTGTGTTTTGCCTATATTGCACTATAGATTAAATCAAATGGTATTTTGAGAGTATTTCATTTCCGTACTAGTTTCTAGTGAAACGGGGACTGTGCGTGACCAATCACAGCAATGGGGGTGAAGTTGAATCCCAAATGGACTCAGCTTTCCCAGACCCAGATGCCATGTTGTCAGATGCCGACGCCGAGATGCATCTAATTTTCATTTCAGATCGTCTGAATGAAAGAATGCGTTCTACAGATGTACTGTACGTGGGATTCCTCCCTTCAGTATATAGAATTGGAGGAAAATATGTATGTACAAATTAAATAAATAGAGTTAAGTGGAGCTGTTTCCCGATTTGTCTTTGATGAAATTATCTGTGCAGAACACTGTATGTATCCTGGAGGGAGTGCAATGAAAATATAAAATATGTACAGACTACAGTATATAAATAATTCTGATATACAGTGAATGCAATTCACATTTAGATCATTTGTGCATATTACCTTGACACTATCACACTACATTCTGCATTGCACTGGTTTGTCCAATACAAGAGTACCAGCAGAGCTACTGCCAGTGTGCAGTGTGTGTGTGTGTGTGTGTGTGTGTGTGTGTGTGTGTGTGTGTGTGTGTGTGTGTGCGTGCCTGCCTGCCTGCCTGCCTGCCTGCTTACGGCTGTGCACGCACCGCACGTGTGTGCATGCGTGTGCGATAATGATAAAAGTACTAAGCTTCACCAAGGTCCTCAATTTCCTCCGATGAGTGGAGCTAGTCCAAGTAGACTTCCGATGGTGCGTTCGTTTGTTCAAGGCTTTCCGCTTCCTCCCAACACGGTATTGTTGGCAATTATATAGTCAGTTAATCAATAGAAACATCTCACCGAAGGCTTAGAATTCCCCCTTTATCCTTCATATTGGAAGTAACAATGGTTCCCATTTGTAAAACTACAATACAAACATGTGTTGATACTGTACAGTATACTATCACCATAAATAAACAAGTCACGGTGGAACAGTAATTGCATTTCTTTTTCCAGTAGTCCACCTACCACTGCATAGATATCCTGTATTTTCTTTTGAAAGTGGTTACCAGTGGATACAGGCAGCCATGCTGGAAGAATGGGAGCTATACAAACATTCCGTGCAAGCCAAGGCCCTCTATTGCATACAATGTCTTTGCAGTTTCTGATGTGGACACCTTCGATTGACAACTCCCTTTTGATATGGCTTGATCCTGGCTTTCTGCTTTGCTTTGCAGACCAAGCCTGGGAATGAGGTTACAGCCTAAAGAAAATCCATGAAGGTAAAAAGGTGTGAATAATGTACAGACCAAATAAAACATGTCTCTGACATCGCACTGGACATTATTCATATATCAGTCATGCAACAATGAATAGTCCATCAATCTTCCATGTGTTTGCTGGGTTGTTGTTGTACTCTTGTGAAAATAACATCATCCACATTTGCCTAATCCTGGCAGGTCTTGAGGTGAAGTGAAAATGTAACATCTAACTCACCAGTGGTGGAAGAAGTACTCGCATGTTTTACTTAAGTAAAAGCATCAATACTGCAATGTAGAAATGTAGGCTAAAAGTACAAAGGTATTGGTATCAAAATGTACTTAACTCTTTGTCTGCCACCTAGTGGCGGAAGAAGGTACTGCGCCAGTATGCCAGAGGCTTTTCTGTGTTCTGGGGCAGATTCATTTCCGCGTTACCGGCATGGAGAACTTCATTGTAACGATCGGCTATTATTAGCGTTAGCTCACGCTGTTTATCTTTCGTCAGAACCGTTGTCGGGAGCGATGCGGTACAAAATCACAAATGACATCCGAACCTCAGATGGATCATGAAAACCATGGACAGTGCTCGTAGTTGCAGAGAAATTAGGCATTGAAAATCCTATTTAGACTGGAGGTAAATGGGGGTTGTGTGCAAAGATCCTGGTGCTGGGGGTGACGGAGGCGTTGCCTAGCAACCGGACCAATGTTAAAACCTGATTTTCGTCTAAACCGCTTCATATACACGCTGGGCAAGACCTCCTACGCTGTAGAGTGCATTGCTGGAATTTGGCGGAAGTAGCGGGATTTTGGCGGAAGTACCACTCAAGGAAATGACGTTGACGCTTTACAAATGTAAAGCGTTATGTTGTGATTGGTTTAAAATATCGTATCCGGGGGAAATAAATCTGACGGATGTTCCGGCCAGGCTTTTCTCTTCGCAGATGAGTAAGGCTGCAGGGGACGAGGCTACTTCATATATGGTGGGGGTACGGATATATAGGCTATGTAGCTGGCAGATAACGTCCCATAGCGGGGGGTACGAATGTATACATACTGTAGCTGGTAGAAAAATAATTTGCAGAACATCCCTTTCAAGTTTTCGAATGTATACAAATATTTTGAAAATAGAAGATCTACCTATAAGCTCACAATGTGTCGCATCGCAACACATTGTGAGTTTGTAGATGTATGTATATATAATAGGGCTGAAGTGGGTAATGTATGTTTTGTAATAATAACCAAAAGTAACTAGTAACTAATGTATTCAAATAAATGTAGCGTAGTATAACTTGTATCCGAGATGTAGTGAGTAGAAGTAAAACTATTGGAATTTGGAAATAGTAAAATAAATTACAAATATTTCACAATTGTACTTATACAGTTCTTAAGTAAATGTACTTATAGTTACTTTACACCACTGCTTACTATAGAGAACCGAGCGGTTCCTGCACTTCCTTTCTAGAATGTTTGATGGTAACTAAGTGTACCAATACTGAAAGTAGACATACCGTATTGTCCCGAATATAAGACGACTCGGATTATAAGACGAGCCCCATTTTTCAAGACTCATTTGTGGAAAAAGAACATTGAATGTCAAATAGTCTAGTCCTCGATTATAAATACAACCCTGTGTTTGAGGGGCACTAGCCCCTCCTGTATACAGCTTTTGACCCCACACGTCGCAATATTTGCCATTGACAACGAAAGGAGAAATTAGGTCAAATGTCCGCCAAATCTTGTCCCCACACGTCTCAATATTTGCCAGAGGCAAAGAAAGGAGAAATTAGGTCAAATGTCCACCAAATGTAAATTTGTGGCAACAGGCATTCTGATTGGCCAGTGTGAGATGATGCATGATGATGTACGCCCAGCTCACTTCACACGGGTGTGATTTTTTAGGATATTTCTATTGGAAAAAAACAACAAAGGTCTTAAATTCAGGCCAATAGGGTATATGGGAACCGTGTCAGGACCGCACACACGCACGCGCGCACACACACACACACACACACACACACACACACACACACACACACACACACACACACACCAGTGTCTTTAAACATTTATTTTACAAGTCTGACAGTGTAAAAGCCACATCAATGTCAGTCTCCTCCCCTTCCTCTGTCTCCTCTCCTCTCCCCTTTCCTCTCCTCTATCCTCTCCTCCCTCTCATCTCTTCTTCTCTCTCTTCTCCTACCTCTCATCTCCACTCCCCATCTCCTCTCCTGGAAAACCTGCATGCAGTTTTAATGGCGTCATGAAGAGAAAAAACTATACAGACAAAGAGGGAGGCAAGAGATGCTAGCAGACACATGTGACAGAAATAGAGAGAGAGAGAGAGAGAGAGAGAGAGAGAGAGAGAGGGTGGGGGGGTGAGACGGATAAAAAGAGAGAGCCAAGAGGAGTTCCACCCCATCCATAATGCAGGAGCAGCACATTGAGCTAAGAGGTCCAAGAGTCTGTGCGCTCTCTGTGCGCTCTCTGTGTGTGTGTGTGTGTGTGTGTGTGTGTGTGTGTGTGTGTGTGTGTGTGTGTGTGTGTGTGTGTGTGTGTGTGTGTGTGTGTGTGTGTGTGTGAGTGCTCGGCGTGAGTGCATGTGTCTATGTCTGCTCTTCAAAATGGAGCAGCTTTCCTTGCATTCCTGGTATTTTTCATCACAACAACCTTATTACAAATAACAACTTCTTTACAAATGCAACGGTATAGTCTGGGGTGCCTGGTTCAAAAATGCTCAAAGCTTGTGAACAAAAATATTTCAAATGGCCATACAAACTCAAAACATCATGATTACTTTTCAGCATGGTGCATTAATTTCTTTATATGGTATTACAAACGCTATAAGGTCAAAGACATCTTTTGGACAAAAGAGTAGCCTACAGTGTAGGCTTTACGCTGTCCAACAAGCAAGGCATTCTGGGAATATACCCAACACATGGAGGTCCATATTTTCTTTTCCTCACACAGACTTTATAATTGCTTTCTGATAACAAGTTCGCGTCCTCTGCAGCGTGTGATCAGGAGAGAGACAATGTAGAATAGTAATTTCAAAGAGAATTTAAAATAAACCCTCTTTGAAAACCCTTTGAGCACAAATGTTCACAAACGTTGGAGTTATGGCGTGGTCGTGGAGCGGAAACATGGAATGTTATTCCCTTTAAAGCTATAGTTAAAACAAAGTGATTAATTTGAACAGGATTACTGTATGGAATTTCTACATGTAACACATTGACTGCAATTCTATACCCCCTAAACTTTAAAAAAAAATGTAAATGAAATCCATGAAGTCCATGGAGTTATTTAGTAAAATAAGTAGTGTGCTTGCCTACTTGGACCACTTTTTGGTCCAAATCTCTTCGCCAAAAATAGGTTATAAGTAACCGATCTACAAGCTCACAACATATTACGAGCTCTGAGCTGCTATTAGCCACAGTGAGCTTGTAGATTGCCTATTTTCAGACGCCCGAAGGATTTTCTTTTTTTGTTTTTAGTTTAGTCTTGTTTATTTCGAATATGTCAATAAAAACTAACAATTTAGCAATTTTGAAATCAGTAAGAAAAACACTAAATTAATATGAGATCAAAATATAGCAAAAATGAAGTATAAAGGGTTTAATGGTTAAAGGGTTAGCTCAGACAGAGGGGTCAAAGTTGAACGAAATCTACGTTCACAGTATACAGTATTTTTAAAGATTTTAGATTTTATTTTAATACAATTTATTTTATTAAGATAAAATAAATAGTCCAAAATAGTCCAAAATAGTCCAAAATAGCGATGCCTTCCAGGTTGAACTTGGTTAATATGCAGAGTGTGCAGAAAATGTGAAAATAAATGAATGATTAAAGCAACTTCAGTGACGTCATTCACCTCCCTGACTGAGTTTTTTTACTGTATTTTCTCCAACTTCAAAGTTGCAAAGCTAAATGCACAGCTGGTGATGAATGGATAATTACTTAAAAATGAATGGAATCATTTGGGACGAGACAAAGTCATTGAACTCCACGAATGGTGCACGTGCGTGTCCGTGTGCGTGTGTGTGTGTGTGCGTGCTTGTGTGCACATGCATGCTTCTCTTGGCTGTAGTGTGGACATGCATGCATAAATCCCCCCCAATGACCTAAAAAGGTAGCACCGAGGCTCATTTCAATATTCCCCGCGCACAACCCGTCTACCAAATGCTGAGCCAGAGTGTGAAAACCCCATGCGCTGGATTTCACCACAGTCGGCTGGAAACCTTAGATGTCCAAAACCGTTCCCTTCTTGATTCCTTTTTTTTCTTTTTTTTATGTAGTGAAAATCTGTGGTGGAAAGTAAATTACCTTGTAAATTACATTTACTTACATTTACTGAAATACTGTACTAGTTTTTTCCATATACTTTTACTCCTACTCCACTACATTTCAGAGGCAAATATTGTACTTTTATTTTAATCTACTACATTTATTTGGAAACTTTAGCTACTATAGTCACTTTGTATATTTTGATTACGATTACAAAACATACATAAAACCACTTCAGCCCTATATACATTTTGGCCATTCGAAAAGATTATTTGAAAACTTAATTTAACAGAGTATCCTTTTCTACATTGCAGTATTGATACTTTTACTTAAGTAAAACTGGTGAAAATAGCCAATCTACAAGCTCACAATGCCACCCATGCGGCCCATCGCTTGCAGATCTGCTAATTCTCACTACTTTTGTGCCACACTATCGTATAATAAAGCAGGGCATTAATTTGCGGAGGGGGGCGACATATAAAGTTTAAATATGGAGATACAAGGTTTCTTTCTACCCGCCAGCGACGATTTCCATCCTAACTGCCTAGCTATTGTTACCATGGCAACAGCCACCAGGGGAGCATCACAAACATTCTTCTCCTTCTTCGACTGCGCCCGACGCTTCAGGTAAACCCATTACAGGGCCATGGAACTCCTCACTGATTGGCCCTAATCGGGTTATCATGGCGCCCACATATTACCCACAAGCCCCTTTGGTGATTGGAAATCTAGATTTATGGTTGGATTATAGAGGTGATTAAAGGGGGCAGTTTGCTGTGTTTCACATCCCAAACTGTATGTACAGGATTTTGGGGCAATTTCTTTCCCCAACTTCCAGAAGAACAGACTTTTGGGTTAAAGTGATTAGTGCTTGTTGTTTGTTATGTTGATCCGTGTGATACTCCCTGATACTGTGTATTAAGAGAGGAGAGGTGGGGAGAGGAGAGGACAAGGAAGGAGTAAAAAAGACAAAATGATTGCTACAGGAGTGTGTGTGTGTGTGTGTGTGTGTGTGTGTGTGTGTGTGTGTGTGTGTGTGTGTGTGTGTGTGTGTGTGTGTGTGTGTGTGTGTGTATAATCTGTATATGCATGCATGTGTGCGTGCTGATATAGAGTATAGGCTAATTAAAAGGGATAGTTCAGATTTTTTTAACTTAAGCCGTATGAAATACTTGCCATTAATATAGTGGTTGCAACTGATTGCCCGAGTCCCGTGGTGGGACTTCTGCTCTGGTGAAATATTAAGTAGTTCTGGTCATTTTGTGGGGGGCACTGGGGCCACGCAGTAAAAGTTAATTAATTCACAAAACTAACGTCATTTGTATAGTTGACCTATTTCTAAAATATTAATAATAATAATAATAATAATGGATTTTATTTATAATGCACTTTACATTCCTCAGAATCTCAAAGTGCTACAGTAGGCATTAGGCAAAAATATGAAACAGTAGGCAAAAGATATTAGATATATTAAAGATATATTAGTGCAACTTTCGTTCAACTTTGACCCCTCTATGACATGGAACTATTTTTTGGGCGTAGTGATATCTGTGTAATAGATATCCGTGTCATAGAGGGGGTCAAAAATGAACAAAAGTTGCACTAATATTTTAGAAATAGGTCAACAATACAAATTTTGTGGAATAAATAATGTGTGGCCCCAGTGCTCCCCACAAAATGACCGGAACTACTTAATATTTCACCAAAACCAGAGCAGAACTCCCACCACGGGACTCGGGCCAATCAATTAATACCGTTGCAACCAATATTAATGGCAAGTATTTCATACAGATTAAGTTAAAAAAATCTGAACTATAATGGATTTCAAGACACACACACACACACACACACACACACACACACACACACACACACACACACACACACACACACACACACACACACACACACACACTAGAGCAGGTGCCTCTCACCTTAAAAATAATAATCCACAGTCAGGTCAGTTCCATCTCTGTTTCATTAGTTTTCTTTTCTTACACAACATTACTTACCTGAATTGAAAAGTTAAAAGCTCGTTCAAATACTGATTGCGTTCCATAACCCATGGGTCCTCAGAGCCTATTAAATCCCCCATTGAATTAATTCTAAGCCGTGTCTTCGGGGTACAAGGGCATCCGCGAGAAACTGAGGCTGTGTTCTGAATTCAACCCAAATGAGATCAAGTGTGAAAATGTAAAGGTTAACGCAGTAATGTGAAATTCTCAAAGCAGCTCGCAGCTCTGAGGCTGATGCTGTGGAAACCTTGATGTAGAAGCACAGAGGTACACACCGTGCTACACTGGAATGCAAGTGTTTTATTATGTGATTTATTTTCTATTTGATATTTCACTCTCTCTCTCTCTGTCTGTCCAGTCAATTGAATCACAGGTGGCCAGGTCAGTCCCAAGGTTTTTATATTTGTATTTGTATATGACATTGTGGTCTAAAGGTCCATACACACCGGGAGTGTTTATGTCGTGCAATAAATTGGCTATTAGTTGAAACTGCTGTTGATGTTATGAGTGCATCCACAAAGAACGCGAATATGAAGCAGCAATACACTGACACCACGCTAGACAGGAACGCCCAAAAACGTCACATCCGGTTTTAGCCTGGGGTAAGAATTTTCTATGGCTGCCAATGCAACTTGGTCCAATCACATACGGACAAACATCTATGCCGATGCTATCTAACTTGCGGAGGTAGCGTGCCTTGTCCACGGCCAAACAGATCTTTCAACGTATGGCATTGCAAATACGTTTGATAATCGCTACTCTGCTCAATATTGTTTTGAAAATGCCGCAAATTGCATTGCAGTGAACGAGCGCAAATCACAACTTCCCCCGGTTGTGGGCGGAGTCACAGTTTGAGGCGCTGTTTACGCGCCGTGGTGTCAGTGTATAAAGCAATGTATATTTCATCTTCTTTTTTCCAAAAGAAGGTAAAAATGTCACCGCGTATAAGATCCAATACAACTATATGAATGAGGCATCACCAAAGTAATAGTTTGATGTGAAATTATCACATTTTCGTTTAGTTTATTCCCATCACTTCTGGTGTGCGACAACCTTCCACCTGGCAGTATTTTGACATGAAATGAACCTAAATCCTGACCCCAAACCCTTAGTCTAACCCAGGGGTAACCAACCAGTGGATTGCGATCCACCATAGCTCAAAGCTCTCGTGAAAGTCACTCGCTGAGTGGTCGGGTGGCGGACGCGCAGCCATCAACAGAATGTGTATTCGCTCGCGGCTCAGTTTAACGGCTACAGTACAGACAGGTCTAAACACTGCCTCGGTTCAACAACTGTTGGGAAGCAAGTCGCCCCAGCGGGGGTCAGGGAGACAGTGGACACGCACGTACAGGGTGTGTGTGTTTGGTGTGGAGTGGATCATATGGCGGACACAGCAGCAGCAATTGTCTGCAAGTTGCCGTTTGGGAGGTGACCAGTGACCGACCACAACCCGGAGCTACACGGGACAGGGACAGGTCTGCTGCTGGCAGAGCCAGAAGCAGATCATCGGACCGCACAGGGCCGGTGTGTCCAGTGTGTGTGTGGAAGGCGCAACAGCGCAGCGCCGATATACGGTAGGCCTATAAACAATGGCCAGCGTATAATGTAGTCTGCTAGTAAAATCCAGTGCATTGGTAACAAGCGCCATAAAAAGACTTTGCCCACATTAAGGCGTGTTGTTTTGGACAAAGACTTTTATTGCAGTTTACACAAGGACCATATCATTTTCCTGGGTCAGCTATAGCAGTCATGCATTCCGCGTGTTTAATAAATAAAAAAGATAAGAAAAAAATGAAGATAAAGAAGATAAAAAGTTTCTTCCCTTGTATTTCCTCCTTTCCCCTTCAACTGCGCCTCAGCGCCGCCCTGTTGGTTGTCACGTGCATTGTTTTTTAGCCTGTGGCTAAATTTTATCTTGAAATTTTATCGTGTCACCAAATGTGTGTGTGTGTGCTTGCGCACAGAGTGTGTGACGCGTCAGTGCAGTAGTACTGTGTAGAAGTGCTTGTAGTTAGTGCATGTTGCATGCTGCTCCTGCTTGCTACTCTCTGCTTTCAGCTACTGCCACCGGCTAGCCCCCCATGCGGGGGGTGAACAGAGGAGCCGAGTGCGTAAGTCTCCTCCTGCCGGTACACAGCCTATCTACCACCAAGACTCCTGCAGTGCCTCCTCATAGCCACACGGATACGTGTCCTTGCAGACACTAAACTAAAATGTAGGGGATCTCGGAGCAGCAGTGGGCCCCAGAGGTGAGGTGTGCAGGCCCACCGGTGTGTGGACACGCCCTGGCGCCTTGCCAACCACTGCCCCAGCTATGGGTAAATAGCATGGGCAGGTGGGGCTCATAGCCATGGACGGCAGCCCACCTAGGAGAAGGACACTCCGAATTAAAACCAGGACTGTGAGGAGTTGCACCCCACAGTCCTTACATAGCATTGTAAAGTCAACCATGGATAGTCTAGTCATTTCAAAACCTATACTTCCAAAGAAAAGCTAAAATAGCGGATCTACAAACTCAAAACGAGAGAGCTTGTAGATCCACTATTTTAGGGGCGCGACCCCGTACTCTTTAGCTACTGAAGATGCGGCGTACAACATGGATTTCTACACAGAGAGGACATCATTCTTTCAACGCAAAATGCTGGGTTCAAGTTCACGAGAGTTCAGCGATTCTCCTGAATGCTGCAATCGGGTATGGCATGAAGGGGGGGGGGGGGGGGGGGATTTTCACTGCAGCCCTTTCACCGTAGTAAATTCTGCAGTCATGGTCTGGAGAGCTAGGGCACCTTTTTTTTTACAGACGGGTAAAAGGGCACGGGCTTCCTTTGATGTCTATGTGTGCACATGCCTGATATAAAGTACAGTACACAAACCTGAGAACATGAGAACTTAAGTCCATAATCACAACACCAGAGGGAGCTCCACAAATCACGCTTAACACAGATTTGGCTCAAACAAGGGGTTCAATTCGTTCTCCTGCTATGCCACAAAAATGTGGAATGCCCTACTTGCAGGTGGCTGCGATTCTAAACTGCTCCCCCACGAGTTGTTCTTTTTCTACTCATTTATGATGTTTTAGCATAGTATTGGATAAAGCCTTTTAGCAGACCTTGTCTGAACTGTACTTCCCTGTGCTTGTCCTTAAAAGCATCAATCAATCAATCAAACATCTGAAATTCTGTGGCTGGTAAAGTAATGACCTTGATTGGACACTCATTAAAGTGTTAATGCTATCCCATGGGTACATACAATGTCAAATATATAGAATATACATACGGAGAATTTCCATATCGGTGGAATGGATAAAACATCGTAACCCCAAATAATCATTTGGTAATAAAAAACAAACAAACAAAAACAGCGATTGACGTAAGCATAGTGTATGCTTTGTCGCTTGTGAAAATCGCAGACCTACAAGCTCACAACGTGTAGCGTATGCGACGTGCTGTGAGCTATTTCCGATGAGTTACACAAGTATGAATCGGGCTTCAGGGGTTTCAGTTTATTCA
>NC_136789.1:16358313-16470813 GCF_951216825.1 Electrona antarctica | reverse complement strand
AAAACACACCATGCAAAGGTAAACGACCTGCAGGAATATGAATGCATACATCTCTGAAAGGTATGAGGCCAAAGCAAGGAACACAGCAACGCCACAAACACCAGGAATAGCCTCATCCTGTCCCGTCAGCACAAATCCATTTTGTCCCTCCACCCAGGGTCTCTAAATAAAGCCCCCCAACTCCCCTCCTAAGTTACCCACATGATTAACAACGGTGTCTTTAATAATGCGGGTAATATTATTGTAGAGGAGTGCATTCATACACGGTGCGTTTTGGGTGTGCTGTGAGTGATTGAAGCTATACCGTATATAGTATTCTAGCCCTTCAAATAATGCCAACGACAGTCATAACATTCTTATAGGTGAAACGGCATCATTTCTTATCCATCACCCCCCTCAGTCACAACCTCTGTCGGACACTTTGGTCGGTTGCCTGCATTCACGAGTTCTGTTTGTAAAGTGAGACTTATTGTGTGGTTTTCCTCAGTGGTAATGTAAATTATTTTAAAGCCACACACACCAGACAATACCGGTTTGTTCAAGGTGGTGATAAGCAGCACTCTGGCATCCCATCCGGTCTGAACCATTTTTAGGTTTTCTACAATACTTATACAGCATCCACTCCTGTCTCACGACTGACTTGCACATTTCTTTGTGACTCAATTTACAGTATAGTCTAGCAGAGTAGAATAGTATACAAAATGGGTTATAATAAGTATAGCATTTCTCCAAAATGCTACCGTTTCTGCCCCATCCCGTATCAATTAGTGTGCGAGTTCACCAAAGTTGAACTCATGGAAGGAATCACAGGAAATTTTGTGGTCACCAAATTGTGACATTTCCATTTAAACACAAATAATGTATTTGGTGCTGCAGTGATGCTGTTGTGACAGCACGATCCACAGTCAATGTGGATTAGAGACACCGGAAAGAGAACGAATGTCTCTCTCCTCAGAATTTCTTATCGCAGCAAATGGTTATTAATGCGTTAAAAAACCAAGTTATTTTTACTTGCATAACTTAATCAATTAAGACAAAACAAAGAAGAATACAAAGCAGTTTCACCCTGAAAACAAAGCCACAGCCCAAACGCGCACGCGCACACACACACACACACACACATCATAACTATAGCCACTTGCTGGCAGTACAAAGTGTTTCGCCCCCACAATGCTGTTTTGACAAAATGCCCAGGAAATAGATCTGGGCTTAGGCAACAAAACAATAGTGTGCACGTGCTCACACACACACACACACACACACACACACACACACACACACACACACACACACACACACACACACACACACACACACACACACACACACACACACACACACACACACACACACACACACACACACACACACACACACACACACACACACAGGGGGTCACCCAATTATTTTGTGGGTACCAAAATAAGGTTATTGTAGCGGTCAATTTGTATTGGGGGTGGGGAGGAGGGAGGGGAGGGGGTCGCAAGACATGGCGAAAGCATTTCCGGGGGTCCCCAGCCAAAAACGTTGAGAACCCCTGCTCTAATTTTGTACGTTTTGACAGGATAACCATAATTATATGTCCAGGGTAGGGATGTTAATAGTTAATCGTTAATCGATAAATCGCCGTTAATAAATTAGTCGGTTAAAGTTAACAGTTAATAACTAAATAATGCGGTTCTATCATTGGATGGTTTTCTTTGAACGTAATGCTGTCTGCGCGCGCATGTGGCCGAGGAATGCACATACAAAGATGTGTGTGTGTGTGTCTGCGTGCGTGCATGTGTGCGAACGTGTCTCCGCAGTTCAAAGCCGCACCATAATATAAAAGGTAGCAATAAAAACAAAAGACAAAAAGGGTAATTTTCGCCAGAAATTGGCGCCTGCTTGCTGACATGTCAGAGGCCGATAGAGTCCTCTTTTATATAGTTTGCCTCCAAAATTAAGGTGTCATGTAAAAACATTAAATAATAATAATGAGGCTCTGAAAGACCACTTCATTCCCAACAGAGAAATGAGCTTCTATATTAATTTCTACACTGTATATTAGCCTACATATTGTTGCTGTCAGGTGGAAACCTTGTATGACCAAAACCGTGCCATTATTATTATTATTATTATTATTATTATTATATAAAAAACATTAAACCTTTAGTGAAAATAGCAGATCTTTAGCTTGAAGATCGGCTATTTCCATTACTTTTGTGCGACACTTTTGTATGATGAAGTAGGGCATTAATTTATTAAATATGGAGATACAAGATTTCTGCCCAACAGCAATGATATATTACATGTAGGCCTAATAATAAAGTATTGTTATATTAATTATATCCTACTATAGATGTACGTGTGCACTGTACATCTGTTATCCACGTAACTCGAGAACAGTTCGACTTCAAATTTGACACACACATTCCACACCACCACAGGGATTGCAGTGCCTGTTGTGGAGTCGGTCAGCTACACGGTTGTCCAGAACCACCACAAAAGGCTCTGGTCAGGCTCTGCCAGTGGACCTAATTAGCCTAAGTCCCCTCACCTGTAGATTCCATGACGTCACATTGAGATTAAGCAACACACCTCATATTTGGGCATGCCTGACACAGAACTCCATATATAGGAATAAAGGGGCACAGAGAGACAGATACAGAAATCTCCATTTATGGGCATAAAAGGGTCACATACAGATGGGTGGAACGGGTACTCTGACACAACGGGTATCCCATAGCCGGGTGGGACATGGATCTCCAACTTCCATTGTTACCGACTCGATGCTCTACAGCCGGGCACCGGTCTAGTTACTATTATATTACAGTATAACAGAAGTCGAATTTGTAAAGTGAAGCAAATGGCATGCAATGTGTTCTAAAAAATATCACACTTTATTAGTGTATTAAATTCATATTTAGATTTAATCAGGCATCTTAAAGGAATAAAAAAATAAATCAGAAGGCTGGTAGAACAAGCAATCATAAGTAATAATTACAAGTGTGGTATAATTAATAATATATGTACATATATTAATAATATAAGTTAAATTAGTTGAAGTTGTATAATTGTATATTATTATATTTTAAAACCATAGATACCGGTACTAATATCATTCAGTGGATAGAGAAATAGTTTATAATCAAGGTAAGAATAAAATGTAAAATACAATCAAATAGAAGAGTAATCTTTTTTGTACATGAACACATTAATTCATATAAATATGAATGACTAAGTCACACACACACACACACACGCACACACACACACACACACACACACACACACCTCAATATAGCACTCAATTATTTGAAAAATAATAATTATTATTATTAATTATTTGAATAAGTATTATTATTATTATTATTATTATTATTCATTATTTGAATAATTGAGTGCTACAATTAAATAAAATAATAATTTCTTTCCCTATAAACCTGGCCATGTCTTGCTTTTTGTGACTAGCCATGGTAAAATTATAATATTACATGAACAGAAAAAAAGAAAATGAGCAATAATTGCTCATTTTCAAAAAGGTTGTAAAATGTGGCCCAAATGGAATTCAAATGGGTCTTACTTGTACTTCAGAAAGCGAGGTCATTTTTCTGGCCGTCACTATTTTTCAAGACGCAGTTAGGACTAAAGCTAGCATACTTGAAATGTTCTTCTTCTTTTTTACTTTGACAGGGCTTGCCGATACGAAAAGTGATCTGACAACAAAAGTGTTTTTCGAGGGCTAGACCTGCCCACTGCATACAGTACATGCAGTGCTGCCATGTTGATATTACCACACATCTCCACTGTTTGTTTATATGAGACTCTGATGTGCTTTTTTGACATAACTTGTCTCAGCGGTTTCGCCATTTCTGGCGACAGACACAGTGGATAACATGTGTGCTATCTCTCTCCATGAATGAAATGCCACCAGGTTGTGTTTGTAAATGGTAAACGGTGCATTTATATAGCACTTATACAGTATATAGCATATATAGCACATTTATATAAAGGCACTTCACACCCATTCATACACACATTCATTCATGTGTGAATGGGTGAAGGTGAATGTAATGCACATCACATTCTACTAAGCGCTCGGGTGGCGCAGTGGTGAAGTCCCTACCCGCCACCAAGGAGGTAGTGGATTTGAATCCACTATGTCAGGCGTCTATGCGAACACAATTGGCCTGTGTTCGGGGGAGGGTGATATTGATCATCGCGCGTACTCCTTCGAGCTGAGGCGACATCTGTCAGCGGGAAGTGTTGGGTGGGAGGAGTAGGACGAAGGCTCTACGTCCTCCCGGTGGAGGCTCCTCACTAGCAGGAGAGTCAATAAGGTACGACAGCAGTGACAACACAAATAATAGGGACGGATGAATTGGCACAAGGACTGAATTGGGGAGAAAATGGCGTAAACATATACTCTAAATTAAAAAAATTAAAGCTTCTAAGAGCTTCCATGAACTTCAGCAAGTGTATGTTTTTGTTTCATTGGCCACGCAATGATGTAATGTTGTTCATATTAAGCTGCCAAATCTAAAAAATAAAATAAAAAAAAGACTGTATGAATGCAGTAAATCCTTACTGTCGGGTGGAAATAACCTTGTATGTCCAAAACTTTCCTTTTTTATTATGATTTTATAAACATTTAAAAATAGTGAATATAGCCAAACTACAAGCTCACAATGTATTGCAATGTTGTGAGCTTGTAGATCTGCTATTTGTACTACTTTTGTGTGACACTCTTTATGACTAAGTAGAGCATTAATTTGCGAGAAAAACAAAGAAAGTTGAAATATGGAGATACAAGGTTTCCTCCCCTCCGGGACGAAATAGAAATAAGTGGCAAGTATAGTAGTACAAGGTGTGTGAGCGCGTGCGTGCATGTGTGCGATTGTATGTGCATGCATGATGTAAGTTGTAAGTGCATGCTTCAAAATGATTTAACGTGACATTAAACCACATGTAGACGTCATGATAAAGCCTTTTCTGAGCTATAGGAGCTCTTCCTACAAAGAAGTTGCCTTCATCTCTTTACTATAAATACAGACATAGGAGACAGCAGCTAATTCCCAAAGCAACAAAAAACAAGAATAATATTGTATTGACCGCTTGGTTGAAGATCCGCAGATCTATTCGCAATGGAAAAGGTTTCAACAGAGCTCAACCCAAGAAATGCCATAGTCAAGGCACTACAACCACAAACCACCTCAATAACCCACGGCTTCATAACCACATACTGTACACACTTGAAACTAAGCGATACAATGGAATAACCTTAAAACAACACCATTAATCACAATAAACAGGCTATACTATTTTCTATAATATACAGGCACTAACGTGACACAAAAATAAAAACAATATACACACGGGTAACAGAACACGCCCCAAGGCACGTTGGGAAATCCTTTCAAGCTGAATTGGCACATCCCGGGACACCACGCAGACCCCCATGCACCTGAGGGGTTGAACTGTTTAACTGCCCAGTAACCCACACAACCAACAGACCCCCACCTGAGGGGTTGAACTGTTTAACTCAACCAGTAACACACACAACCAACAAGAAGTCCCAGAGGCGCTGAGGCAGATGCTACCTATATGCTTCCCGGCTCCGAGAGGCTCAGGTGTTCCAGTGTGAGGGTGTGTGTGTGTGTGGGGGGGAGGGTATCTCTGTATCCACCTGGTTCTCTTCTGTACTTAACTGATAAGATGCCTATCGGTCCCGGTGGAGGGCCGTCTTCAGACCCCCTGCCAGCTGCACCCTACACATTTTCAACAATCCCCAGTTTGATATGCTATAGTAGAGTCTAGACCACTGTTTCACAAACAGTCGGCCGGGAGTCGAGACCCATTTGTCAGTCACGGACCAATTTGTAGGGGTCACGAGTCACGACTCGAGTAACAATCCCATTTTCTTTTCCTACATATATTTGTTTTTCAAAAAATGTATTTATTTTTTATTTTTTGGGGGGAAAAACAATAATAATTGTATATGTCCAAACAAATCCATAAATAAAAAAAAATTATAATTCAGAAGTAGTGAAAATGGCCGATCTACAAGTTTGCAGCACGAAGCGACGCGTTGTGCACTTGTAGATCTGCTATTTCCACTAGTTTGGGTCCCGGGCAAACGTCTAATGTCTGTTTTGGGTCTCGACCTGAAAAGTTAGGGAACCAGTGAGTCTAGACTACGTCACTCACACTTGATACCATTCATTTTGGTCAGCAAAGAAAAACTAGAACTAGAAAAAGTGCCCTTCTGGGCACAGGTCTCCACCAGGAGGATAGTGTGAGATGTTTGGCAAAATGTTTAGGAGTAATATAAACAGAGTATATAAATAGAATCTGAGAAATCCAACAGACTCGTCTTGATCACATGACTACAGAGATCATGTGTACCGATTTGCGTGAGATTTGGATGAAATCTGAACATAAGCAATGTGTTTTGCAGAAATCGGCCTCATGGTGGCGCTATAACCGGCAGATGTGGAGGGATGCAGGGACAATGTTTTTCCATGGCCTATAGGGAGTGCGCATACATAAGTTGTATACAGATCGATGCAGTTATAGCTAAAAACAGGAATTGGCCTGTTATAGCGCCACCATGAGGCTGATTTGGAGAAAAAAATTGTGGCATGTCGTCCTCGGCCTAGTGGAAATGTGCGTGTATAATTTCACGGAAATTGCACACTGTGTTTGTGATTTGTGGCATTTTGTTCGAAACGGACCAATCATGTGAGCTTTGGAAGCCATTCTTAGCCAATCAGGATGGAAGATGGGAAATGGTGCAGATCCGTGTTGATCACATGACTATGGAGATAGTGTATACCGAATTGTGTGATGTATGGATAAAATGTGTACGAGTAATCTACAGAAATGTGTTTTGCCTAAATCGGCCTCATGGTGGCGCTATAACAGGCCGTTGAAGAATTTTTGGGGCAGAGGTTCATCATTGGCATCCAGGGAGTGTGTGTGTGGAAAGTTTGGCATGGATCGGGCCAACGGTGGCGGAGATAAGCTGGTAACGGACGGACGGAAGGAAGGACGGACACACGCACGCACGCACGCACACACACACGGACGGAGTGCAAAACATACTCTCTCCCCATGCCTTCGGCCTGGTGGAGACAATAAAATGTTAGGAAGGGACTAGTGGAGAAGAGCAATCCAGTAGAACTACAGGACAAGTCATTTTATGCTTGGTTGTGTGCAGGCGTCACTCTCTGAAAATAGCCTGATCTAGAAGCTTGTGAATATGTATCGACTTAGCCTGATAATGTCTTAGTCTCGTGGTAGCCTGTGGTTAACTGGAAACATATGTAAGCATGAGAAACTACATACATCATCCGTCATACATCAAACGACATAAAACTTTTCTAATTCCACTAGGGGCAATTAGGTTATATCATGTACACATACACTATACAGTACACAGTACACTGTAATGACTCTATACACTACATTGAGCCTGCCGTAGCTCAATGTAGCTTAAGCATACATGCTTGCATGTACACGGTACAAAACTCAGATCATATTTGAATGTGATTATGAACAAGCAAATTAAACAAGTAAATATAAAATACGCATTAACTGAACTGAACCACTGAAGCCCTATTAAAATAAAATAAAATAAAATATGCTGATCTACAAGCACACAACAGGTCACATGGTGACATTGAAATCATTGGAAAACTTTCACCTACTGTATAATGACATTCCCAAAATAGCTACGCCAGGTTCAAAGTGGTTACAATCGGGACACATAATTGTTGTCCAAAAAAGTCAAATAGTGGCCCATATATTGGCCACACGGTAGGGCTCTATACAACACCGTAATGCCGGATTGGGTGCAGATATTGTATGAAAAGTGAGGCCTGGGCCATGGCTCAGTGGTCCAGGCACCTTGGCTGGTAATCCAGTCTGGCAGACTCCCGATCCCGACGGCCTTTACTGCATGTCATCCCCCCATCTCTCTCCCCATTTCCTGTCAACCTACTGTCTGTCCCTCCATTAAAAAAATATAAAATAAAGGCGAAAGCCACAACAACAAAAAAGTGACATTTCTATAATATTACCTCTTCAAATATTGATTACTGGCCCCAAGCAGGCGGTTAAGGTGTCAACATCATCATTGTACAGTAACCTCTCTAAAGCCCAAACGGAGTATAAAGTATATACTATAGTATAGACGGCAGTGTTTCTCAGTTGGGGGTTGAAATTGGTTTGTGACATGTTCTGATAGGGTCATAAGCAGTGGGAAACTTCCATACATGAAGGCTATGAAAAAGTATTTTTTTGCCCCCTTGCCTGCGGCTGTCAGAGTCCTGGAAAAACAAAACAAAAAAACCTGCATTCAATCTATACAGTATCTTATTTTTTGGTCAGTGTGTGTACACACTCAATAAAAAACATGAGATGTCATAGCTCAAATAAATATCGGAATCATTGTCTTGTCATTCAACGTTTGAGTGTTGATCCAGAAAAACAAAACAAGACACTAGAAAGGCCCAGTAGAACACAAATATCCATAGAAAAGTCCCTAATAATAGAGATGTATATGCAGTGAACTTTGTATCTACAGCCACAAAAGAGTAGCGTGGCATGTTGTTCTCTAGTCACTACCGTCTTACACCAATTCTCTCTCATACATACCAGTAAGACGCTCCGAGGGCTAGATCGCTTCTTGCGTGCACGCAGGTCGCTTCTCCAGTGCACGCATCCGCCTGGGTGACAGCAGACTGCTGGGACACTGGCACTTTGGCATGGGGGGTCAGATCAACATATGGAATGAAGTCTGTACTGGCCATATATGGAGCGTGTCTTGAGTGTACAGGGTTTGATGAGGTCAGATCAACATATGGAATGTCAGAACAGGTCAGCTCTATATAGATCTAAAGGTGGCAGAGGGGGCAGTGTCTTGAGTGTACAGGGGTTGATGAGGGCCTATGTAGGGTCGAGCCTTAATTCTCTGGCCTGTTGAGAACTCTAGTTTTCGCCGGCTGCCGGCGCGGCTGCACTAATAACTTTGGAGCAGGCCCGTCTAGAGTTTGAATGGACAGGTATCAGTCAAAAGGGAGACATCGAAGAGGAAGGACGGGTGGGGCAGGATCAACATATGAAATGTCAGAACAGGTCAGCTCCATATATGGAGATCTAAAGGTTTGAGGTCAGATGTAGAGTTGCTGGCCGGCTCTAGGTGATGATCCAGTCTTCTCCATGTATGGTTATCCAGGGTTAACAGATATGCGGCCAAATACATATAATTTTGGTGGTCCTTAACATGAAAACATTTGAACAGCACTCATATTTTCAAAAGACTGTTGTAGGACAGGAGGAGATGTACACACTCAGGTATAGGTGGCAGACCAGCATAGATATAGTCAGGACTTGTGTCTGAGCTTCCCCTGGGGGTATTCCATCAAGGCAGATAAAAGAAAATCCTAGCTCATTTTCCTAGTCTCACTAACTTACTTGGGCGTTCTGTTTCATTACAGTGGCTTATTGGATTCCTGCTCAGTAACCAAGGCAACCTACAGTATACCTCTGAAATTGTACCGGCCAGTCAAGCTAAATTGTCTCCATAGCCGGGGAGCCACAGGCCCAAAAGCTCAAGGAATAGAGATTAACCTGTGATGTCATGACATACTTTTTATTTGTGTTTTATCTATTCACTTGGTCATTAACACCTTGAGGGCCCGGACCTATTTAATCCATTAATATAATGTGCCCATCATTTATAGCGCCCGGACAACTTTTACCGGGGGACCGGAAGTTGTTGTGAATGTCTGTGTAGCAGCTAACAATAGCCACACCACTCTAGAGTCGATCGACAACAACGGGAGGTAAGAATAAATCTATCGCGACTAGCGACTGGAACGCGGAGCGCCGTCTAACACAGGATCTTTTTTCATAATTAGACGGGATGATTTAGATCGCGAGTTATGAACGTTTTAAGATTTTCGTTTTCGTCCGCTAAACAGGCAGGGAACATTTTCGATGACGTGTCACTGTTGTGCAACACCGAGGATTGGGCAACAAGCGCTCCTAGGCTGTGGAGCGATGCGACCGGTTTTGATATCATTAATCTCCGTCCTATTTATCAATCTCCGTCTCGGGCAACTTGACCGTGAACTTGAACTTGACGGTGATCTCCGTCTGGGGCCCTTAAACTGTTAAGGTCCACAGAATGAGAGGTCTGCTCTGCCGGAAACATTGCGAAAAACAGTTATGTGCCCAAATGTGCTGACCTCATCACATTTGTGATGACGGCTGATTTAAGGCCAAGGAGTGTTTTTCGTGCAAAACTAATGCTTGGAATGGATTCAGAATCATGAAAGCCCCCTAGTTTGACATGCCACATGCTACTTAAAGCATGATGAAATTTGGAAATTGTTACCTTTATATAGGTTGTCTATGGTGTGGTATACAAAAATGGCCATAACTTTTTTTTGCCATGTTTCCGGCAGAGCAGACCTCTCATTCTGTCCGTCCGTCTGTTACCAGCTAATCTCCGGCTTTTTCTAGTTGTTATTATTTTGATTATTAATATATTTATTAATTTACGTATTCATTTATAATAGCAGATATACAAGCTATATAACAAACAAGCGTGCATCCTTGGTTGCACTAAAGATTGGTTATAAGGAGAATGAAAACATTGCGGGGAACGTTTGGTGTGTGTTTTGTTCTTCGCTGACTGCCAGTAAGAAGAGAGACGTTGTGGACTGACTTCCAAGTAGATGAACTTTGAAATAAAACCTGCATTGACTGATTAGTGTGCATACGTTATGATCTGGCTCGCGTACTGGGGCTCAGACTTCAACTCATTCTGGATGGGTCGGACCGCATCCCATAGCCTGGAGGGATGACTGATCTGCGATGATTAATAAAAAGAAATGACAGTTCTCGTTGGCTGGTTTGAAACATAGTCGAAAATTGAGGTCCCTGGCCTGTTGTCAGCATGCACGAAATATGACGCTGATCAGCCATGTTATCTGTGAGATAAGCTATGCGCGCGCGCACGCACGCACGCACGCACACGCACACACACACACCCCTCAACTGTGATTTATCTCAAATGGTTACTCTCAAATATATGATCACATCTCTTTGCAATTTTCTCCATCTCCTTCTCTATTCCGCCTCTCTCTGTCATGACCGCCTTTTAATAGATGTAGTCCATAAATTAGTCATGACATCATGAGATGCTAGACTGACTTTAAAACGGCACACGGACACAAGCCTATACACTTCAGCATGTGCACGCGAAATAAGGCACGTACTCTCAGACACAGGACTTACAGCGTCACCGAAAAACAGAAGTAGAACATGTCCTACTTTCTTCCTCTGTTTTTCTCATGTGAATATCCTTCAATTCCGCTAGTTCACTGCACAATCCTCCGTCCCACGCTCTTTTCTTCTCTCCATATTATTATGTAGCCTGTGGCACCTCCCAGTCAGTGACAGTTCACAGCCGTTGCCGATTGCAGTAATTGAAGCAGACACTTCCCAAGGTGTATACACGTTATACGCACCTGACAGGTATAGCCACAGGGAGAGCTTTGAATGGGGATATTGATCGCATCTTCCTTGCCTATGGTGGAATCCTGGTATAGAGACAAGCATGCATTTGGGTCAAGTCAATTTCATTTATATAGCACTTTTTTTTTTAAAGCAGTTGACCCAACGTGCTTTCCAAAACATATAGGGTGTTCTAGGGTGATGGGGCTTCTATCGAAAGGGGTTCTATGAGGAGAAGTGGAGCGGTGCTAGGACCAAACGTGCGTGAGATGTGTAAGCAAGGCATAATGAACAGCGACGTGGTGATTACAGAGAAATTAACCCCCGACAGGCTTCAGATGTGAAGCAGAGGGGACTGCCTCAGCCTGAATGGGGTTCATTTCTCAATCATAAGCTGTTGCTTATCCTCCTAGCTATTACACAGCTACTTAATAGAAGAAAGACAATTTGACACAAAACTATTTTATTATATAATATAATTTATAATTTAATTCCAGTTTGCAAACGTTTCGGCTATCCAGCCTTCATCAGCCACTGATGAAGGCTGGATAGCCGAAACGTATGTCCATTTTTTCAAAAGTTTTGTTCAAAATATTTGAACTCCTGGGGCCCGTTTATGACATTCTACCACAACACACAAACTGCATAGTGTGCCGTGCCTATGCCTCGGCCAACGCCAAACCACAGCGGAAACAAAATCTGCTCTGCTATGAAAAATCTGCATTTTATTTTATTATATTTTTATTTTTTGTAATTATGTATGCATGTATTTTGTGTATGTGTGTGTATATATATATTTATTTTATTTCCTCCAGACTGTTTTTCCGACTATCCTTGGGATTGTGGGTGGGGGGAGGGTGGGATAGGGGATTGAGTTTTATTTTTATATTTTATATGTCTGTTTAATACTTGCCCCTGGGCTACTGTCAAAAACCTGAATAAAAGGATTTTGAAAAAAAATAATATTTGAACTGCAGTCTTGGTGTGTGCGACCCTCTACCCTTTATTTTGATATTGCTGATAAATGAAATGTAACCTTGGTCCTTGGTAGAAGAATTTGTATTATGCCAGTTCCGTCCAGCACAACATGGTTGTATCGCAAAACTCCGGTAGTAATCAAGATTATGTTGCTGCGCTAATTCTCTTTCTTTCAGAAATATTATTTAGTTGTATTAGTTATATTCTTTACTGGGAAAAGGGGAAAAAACAGCACCCTCTGCTGTTTGTTTCCTTTGCAGTTGCCTGTGGGGGCGCCGCCCAATAGAATGTGCATGACAGGATGTTGGCCCGTTTCGACCGCCCTCAGACCTCCTCTTCCTGTGGGGGCGCCGCCCAATAGAATGTGCATGACAGGATGTTGGCCCGTTTCGACCGCCCTCAGACCTCCTCTTCCTGTGGGGGCGCCGCCCAATAGAATGTGACAGGATGTTGGTCCGTTTCCACCGCCCTCAGACCTCCTCTTCCTGTGGGGGCGCCGCCCAATAGAATGTGCATGACAGGATGTTGGCCCGTTTCCACCGCCCTCAGACCTCCTCTTCCGGTGGGGCGCGTATGTTTTCATTCCACTAATCCGCAATGTACACACGTTCTGATTCTGAATGCCCCTGCCGCGCAGCTCGGAATCTGTGGTGGCAATGTTTGTTTACATGGCCGCCATGTTTGATAAGGCAAAACACAGGGGGACCGTGGTGCATCTGGCTTTTCGAGCGTCTATACGAACACAATTGGCCCATGATCGGGGGAGGGTGATATTTATCACTGCACATACACCTACCTAGGGCAGCTGTCAACAGGGAGTGTTGGGCGGGAGGAGTAGGGCAAAGGCTCTACATCCTCCCGGTGGGGGCTCCTAAGTCCTCACTGGCAGGTACCCAGTAGGATACAACAGCAGTGACAACACACAGAAATGTGTGTGGGGAGGAATTATTTGGCATGACAAATAAAGTCTCCTTCCATACCAATGGTCTGTTCTATAGAGCAACAGTAAAAAAAAAAAAACAGATCACAGAATGTCGTGATTGACCATTATTAATCAGAATCGAGTTTTCAACCAAGCTGTGTAATAGCCACTTAAAAGTGTGATTTGCAGCAACATAATGGCTGACTGTGACCAACATGCATGCACTACAGATTGTTTTTGCCCTACAGTTTCACAGACCAAATGTATCTATCTATTGCGCTTTAAATTAAATTAAATAAAACATTGCTAATCAGTTAAGCTTTGTCCAGGTTTCATTCATCTGACAAGATGCTGTATTATTTCCTTCGAAAGGTTTGAGTTAATAGTTAATACATTTTCAAAGATTCTATATCCATCAGAGATTGAATATGGAATCCATATTGGGCGGGCGGTAGAGCAATACTTGGAGTTATTGATTAAAAGGCTGGCCAAAATATTACACACTTAACTTATAACTGATAAATGGTGCACGCATCGACATGCAGCATGTGTCTCTTTTGTGATTTAATTACTCCAGGGCCCATATATAAACATTGAAAAAAACAGCATGTGTATAATCGCCTACATCTAGAAGACTGTCAAGGAAGCAAATTGAGCCTGTATGTAAATAAAGGAGAGTGATGATGAGCTAATTGGGTGGTGTTGGAAGCATGTGAATGGAGGAAAGCTGGAGAAGCCAATCAGGAGATCAACATGCCCCCCCCCCCTCTTTCCCCCCAGAGTGTGGGAGGACTGCAGGTACTGTGGTTCTGTTTCCCTGTCAAGCTGTGGCTCTGCCTCTCTGCATTTCTGTTGCTCTCTGAGAAGATCAAAGCATGCAGTGAGAAATTTGCTTCTGTTCTATTTGGGGTCACGTCCCCTAGTTGCACTTGAAAAAACACAGAAGGACAGCCAGACACACCTACAAAGAATGCTGTGTGTACTTGCGTAATGTATGTATATATACTGTGTGTATACATACTTGACTTTTTACATCACTTGAAAACAAGGCAGGCACACAATCTGTCGCTGCTAAAGCGAGACAAGCACACCATCCAACCTGACAAGCCATGGTGGAAGGACCCGTTTTGAACTTGCACATACGCAGGACATGAGTGAAAGAAAACAAACAGTCCCTGATACGACCAGATAGTAGTTCCACGCAGTCAGACCCACCGTCTTATGCCATCAACAGTTGCCATATGCCATCAAATGTTACTTTTAAAAGTAACTTCTTGAAATGCAAATTTGACATAAAACAGGATGTTACAGGATTACCTACTGTATACTGAGAAAAGTTAGGGGATATTATTATTATTCATAGTAGCCGATCTACAAGCTACAGCTGCAGCGTCTAACAAACAAATGTGCATCCTTCGTTGTGCTAAAAAAGGATAATAACAAGATTAGCATAATAATTAATTGGTGTATTTATGTATTTATTAATCTGCAGTGGTGTTTTGGTCGCTGCACGGGACACCACGGCGTGTGGCCAGTCATTTTTCATGCGCAGGTGCGGTATGGACGTGCACACTCGTCCGCGTGCGTGCACACTGAACACGTCCCCAAGTCAATGGTAACCCCAAATGGATACTTTGCATAAATGGTTTACAAGTGAGTGTGCAGAAGCGTCCTCACACCTCACATACACGGTAAGCAACACAGCATTTTGGCTTCAGTAGCTGCTGCTGCCAGGATCCTAGCTAACTGCACGCAACAATGCCTCAGCCACCGTGGAAAAAGAGAAAGACATGACTCGTTCAAAGCAAACTTTTAGTTTCAGCTCCTATAATTCAAGACATTCCTTGAGAAGATTTACAAAGACTAAAATTAAGCTAAATATAAACACGTTTCATACTATGTATTGGTAAAATAAAATGTGCACAATGTGCGTGTGACATCATGGTTGCACTTGAGAGGCATAGCGAGAATGAAAACGGAGCGGAGAATGTTTTGTGTGTGTTTTGCTCTGATGGACTGACTTTCAAGTAGATGAACTTAAAATCTACCTTGACTAATCATATCATTATTAAAGTGACTAATGTGAATTTTCTTTTTGAAGTCTGCCAGTTCCAGTAAGTATAGTTAGTTACTGAGCTACATGACGCTGAAAAATATGTTTATGCTTTTAAAAATGGTGGGGAGATGCATTATTTTCATCATGAAATAATGAACCTGATTAGTCAGCCCGTACTAATAATGATGTTAGTGTAACATTAACAGAACGGAGGAGGGGAACATTAAAACCAGCTGAATACAGCAATGTAGATGCATGCATAGTACTCCATCGTCTAGTATTTGCTTCAATAGTGCAGCCTGATATATTATTCTTAATACACAGAGGGTATATTATGGTGTATATTATATACCATAGTATAAGTCACTGCCTGAACCTCCACATCAGCAGAAACGTTGAGGCTGCAGAGCCTGCAGTCACCTCCAGCGAACAGTAAATCCTTTATACATGAGCCGGTCTGAGTGGAGGTTACTGTCTGCCGTGCCCTCCACTGCACCGCTGCCCTGCTTCTTTGTCATCATACCAGGACCCCTGGTGCTCTATCACAATGTTTCTCAAGCTGTGGGTCCCCAGTCACAATTTAACCCATTTAGGCCGGACGTCGAAATTTAAAAAATGTCTTCTAAATCATGACAATTTTCTGAAAAACCTCATGTTTCTATATCAGTGGTTCTCAATATTTCATGTCAAGGACCCCAAAAATTATATGTAATATGCTGCCGACCCCCATATGAAAATATGTTGTTCCAGGGAGCCCCCAGAAGCAAAGATTTTAGTTAAAAACTGAAACTCTGAAAGAATATATATTCAAAGATTTGAGGCACATTTTAATGATTTAAAAAAAATAGCAGATCTACAAGCTCGTAGATCTGTACTAGCTTGTAGATCTGCTATTTTTCAATAGCTAAAGTATAACATAATGCTTGAAACACCAAAAGGGGTTCCCGCCCAGAATGGGTTAAGGACTTTTAATACCTAAGACCTAAAAAAATGAAATGATATAAAAAAAGACCATTACTGCATCAAACGTAATCAACAAACTATACTATAAACAAATCGACAAACATTGGCCAAATTGTCAATATAATAAGAAAGAGTCAACAATGGTGAAATTATCTATACAGCACAACGCAAGGCGTGGTGAGCTTGCGTTGTGCAATATTTATCTGTGGAACCAGAGTCAAACTAAATGTAATGCCTCAACTCCTACAATTCCAAGTGCTTCTCTGAGTGGCGGTCTCCAGATCAAATATGATTATTTTGGGGGAGTCGCGGCCTGAAAAGGTTGGGAACCACTGTTCATGTTTTTTCAAAGCAGGGGCCATTTGGAAAGGAGAGGGTGAAAAAAAATCACACGGTCCCTGGGGGGTCCGTGTGGGGGTCCCCAGAACATCCAGACCCGTCCAGGGCTCATACTGTAGTGTACTCTGTGCCACTTTACTCTGTGCTGTACTCTACTGGCCACTTTAGGTGTTGCAGCTGTCCGTGCTCGACGTACACACACACAAATAATTATAATGGATATTCAAATATAATATATACAGAATGTATGTTTCCTTCTCTCTCTCTGCCTCCATGTGCATGCATGTGTGCGTGCGCCGTGCGTGCATGTGCTGCTGAGTAACAACAGAGTAGCTTATGCGTCATCAGTCCATGGGGAGACGGCAGGACTTAGGGATTTATGCTAATTGCTCTTCATTGAAATGTACTTAGCCTCTTTGTAAATGCTCTTCATTCTTGACAGTGCATGCCAATATGTACTATAGGTCCTTCCTTGCAACTGAAAGAAACAGAACTTGATGAAGGAAGCCAAAATAAACTCAGAGAATGTGAGAGAGGAAAGAAGCCAATTAGTCCAAATTAGTTTGAAGGCTGTTGAGGTGACTCACTGACTGGAAAACTGCTGGTTGTGTCAAGGCAGGCAATAATCAATCATATCCATCATATCATCACATTAAACTAGATGGTCATAGACTAGATGGTCTGGCATTTGGGTTATTCATATATTGTGTTATACTGCTCATAATTATACATCAAACACACACTACATTAGACTCCCCCCCCCCCCCCCCCCCCCCACACACACACACACAAACACACACACACACACACACACATACACACTTCATCCAACATGACCACCTCCAACAGAAACAAACACAACAGCATCGAACACACTGGCTTGAACATCACCATCTCCAACAGAAACAAACACATACACCAGCATCAAACACACTGCCTTGAACATCATGACCATCTCCAACTTAAACAAACACACCAGCATCCAGCACACTGCCTCTAACATCACCGGCCGTCCCACACTTCAGATTACTTACATTTGGAGGGAGATAAGGACCTTAAAATGGAGGGGAGCTCTTGCAGGAGTTTTGTCTGCTCTGCCATTGCAGCAACAAACTGCCTCGCTGACAATGGTGCGTACAGCTATACAGGTATGGACGTTCTATGTATTCTCTTTACTGTATGTAGGCTATGTCAGTGGGTCCCCACATGATTGTGGGGGGAGGTCCCCATGTGACAGTAAAGTGACAACAATGTAAGGACTTTTAAGACCTTTTTAGTACCTATTTTTGTTGTAATGAATTACATTTTAAATGACCGTTACTGCATCAAAAGTAATCAACAAACTACAGTATACTACCGGTGTAAAATAGCTCGAACCAGTGCTGGTTATGTAGTTAGGACCCACGACAGTGGTGTTCGATACGAACTTAACCGGGATGTGGAAACCTCCAATGAAAAGCTCTATAATTTGCTTGGCCAGATATTCCGTCCTATCCAACTGACTCAGGCCAAAGATATTAGAAGATATTCTGCCACCTTAAGTCTCTGACTGTAATCCTTTTATACTTTTTAGTTATATGTGTGTCATAATGACAATGCTATCCAATCGCATATGACGATGACACACGTGTACATCCCTATATGGGGTTCCCACATCAATCCGATGTCAGCATTGGATATTTCCATTATCTCCACATATGGGCCATAAATCATCATCATATGTGGAGATCCAAGTGACAGCCTTTTATCCCCATATATGGAGATCCATTTGAGAGCCTTCGCAACAACCGGTATATGAACAATCGAATATTGGCCAAATGTCAAATAAAATAAGAAAGAGGCTAAATTTGTGACTCGATTCTGTGATATATCGCGATATGGTCTATTGTTAGAATTGTTTTAAAATGTTCTAGTATAATAAAAGCAAAATAACTTGGGAGAAAAAGAAATCGCAATATCGAATCGCAATATATTTAAGAATCGCAATATTATTCGAATCGGCACCCTAGGTATCGATATTGTATCGAATCGGGAGGTAAGTGAATCGTCCCACCCCTAAATGCAATGCCTCAACTCCTACAATTCCAACTAAGTGCTTGTCAAGGTGGGGGTTCTGCAGTTTAAATATGATTCTTTTGGAGGGTCCCCAGTTTAAATATAATTATTTTTGGGAGGTTGTTGTGGGACCAACAGGCTGAAAAGGTTTAGAACCACTGGGCTATGTTGCTGTGTTTAGAATGCTATACCGTGTTCATGTTTCTATGTTGTACCGCTGTGAAAGCACATCTACCTCTGGGACAATAAGGTCTACCAAATATAGGCTACCTTGTATTTTCCTGCTCTTAAAGGCTGCATAACAGTAAAACTGAACTGATTATACTGTTGTAGCTGAAAAGTGCATTGAATCAAAAATAAATGCAGGTTTCTAAGACATTCTGTCAAACTAACAATACCGTGGCACTTTATTTTGTCAATATCGTCCAACCCCTGAATAGAGTCAAACTTCATATCATATCTTCAGTTGGACATATAAGAAAACGCTTTTTCTATCTTGTACAGTGTAATCCACACTGTGACTGTACACAAACTAGTATCCACTATAATCAATCATCTTTTTACAATTTATAACCGTAATATTGTAAATAGTATGTAATCTATAAATTATTGTAACAATGAATTATATTCAAACCTGAGATCACCAACATCACAAGATCCCTGTACCAAGGCACAGGGATCACAGCCATTACACTGATTGATCTAAAACACATCCCTGCCATACAATATTCACATAACTGCCATACAATATTAGGCACAACTAGAAAAGTGCCCTTCTGGGCACAGGTCTCCACCAGGAGGATAGGACTGTGTGAGATGTTTGGCAAAATGTTTAGGAGTAATATAAACATGTTTTTTTGTTTGTTAGTTTTTTGCAACAATTTTCTTCATTTTGTTGAGGAAATGCAGAGTGCCTGGTGGCACTATAATAGGCCAATGTGAAAAGGGTGCCATTTCTTCATACGCCTTTAATGGCAATTGGATGATTTGAGGCATTTTGTTCCAAAAATGTGTTTTGCAAAAATCAACCTGTTGGTGGCGCTATAACAGGCCAATGTGAAAAGGGTTCCTCAGCCTAGTAAGAAAATGTGTGAAAGATTTCACGTAAATTGCATGCTGCGTTCATGATTTGAGGCTTTTGTTCAAAACGGGGCAATCTTGCAAACTGTGAAAGCCAATTATAGCCAATTAGGATGGAATATGAAATATCGGACAGATCCGACTTGAGCACATGACCATAGAGATACTGTGTAACGATTTGTGAGATTTTTGGACAGAATCTGGAGGAGTAATATCAAAAAATTTGTTTTACAAAAGTCGGCCTCCTGGTGGCGCTATAAAAGGCAGATGTGGAAAATGCAGGTCAAAGATTTGTCCTTGGCCTCTAGGGAGTGTGCATGCAACGTTTCACGCAGATCGGTGCAGTTTTAGGTAAAAAATGTGAAAAGCTGCCTCATGGTGGCGCTATAACAGGCCGTTCTGGAAAATGTGGGGCAGAGGTTCATCGTTGGCATCCAGGGAGTGTGTGTGCAAAGTTTGGCATCGACCGGGTTAACGGTGCCGGAGATTAGCTGGTAACAGACGGACGGAAGGACGGACACACACACACACGGACACACACACACACGGACGGAGTGCAAAACATACTCTCTCCCCATGCCTTCGGCCTTCGGCCTGGTGGAGACAATAATAGGTACAAAATCCATGCCTAGAGTACTGTGCTGTACCTTGGTATGTGGTCCTTGTACAAGCCTGTACATGCACACAGTATATTGGACCTGGTGAATAAAGTGATTCTGAAGCAGTGGTGGAAGTACATTTACTCAAGTACTATACTTAAGTGCAATTTTTTATGTATTGGAGTACTAAGTACTGTACGGTTGATGCCGATACTTGTGTACCTTTACTCAAGTCAAATTTGTAAGACCGAACTTGTACTGATAACAGACTATTTCTACAATAGGGCATTGGTACATTTACTTGTGTAAAAAATGTGAACTCGTACTTCTTCCATCACTGGTCTCATTTCAAATGTATGTCCTTGGGCAAGGCATTATGATGATAACTGCTAGTGTCAAAAAGAAGCAAGCACACCAATAACTTATTCTGGGCATGATGTCAAAATAGACCAACATTCGGCAGCATAAATAGTCAAACATCATCACCATCACCATCATCATCATCATCACATCATCATCCTTCGAGTGCCCTCGAGATCTGAGACATAAACTATAATAGGCAATTATTCCCCTAAAATAGCAAACCTATACAAGCTCACAATGTGCCATAACGTGAGGCGTTGGAGTGGAACTAGTATCCTGGCAGACCCCGGTCAACAAAGTGGTTTACAGTTGGGCACAGACAAAGATAACAAACATAATAGTAAGATAGAACCTGCACTCTTAATTGAATGCTCCAACCCAGCTTTATCCCAGCCACCCTGGGCAAGACCTACGCTGTAAAGACTATCATTTGTTTGGGCGGAAGTTGCGGGATTTTAGCGGAAGTATCGCCCAAGGAAATGACGTTGATGCTTTACAAATCAGTTTACATTCTCCGCGAATGAAACAAGTGTTGTGATTGGTCGGGAAAATATCGTATCCGGAGGAAATACATCTGACGGATGTTCCGGAGGATACACCCGCCGATAGCTTCTCTGCCTTACGTTGTGACCAGGCTTTTCTTTTCGCAGATAAGTAAGCCTGGGACCCGAGGCTATATCCCAGCTCAGTTAACGTTTACTACACCATTCAAATTACTATTCAGAAGAACTATTCAGAACTACTTACTGCTGCACTTGAGTGGCTGCATGTGCTGTATGCAACTCAACACATGTGAAGTAGGGCTGCTAGGGCAGTGATGAAAAGGAGGGTGTATGTTAAGCAAACATTCCCTGGGTAAATCAAGGTTATAAAGAGAGTCAATTCGTCATCTCAGCTAAAGAGCACATTTTGATGACAGTTTTTTATGACTGCTTAGGGGAGTATGATATGCAAACGAGATAGCTTAGCGTTCTATTTTAGAATCATTCCAGTGCATCCCGCGAGTGATGCCGATAGGTCAACTTGCGTACGACTGATTTTAATAAATTTGCATGAAATTAATAACTTTAGATTTGAGAAGCTATTCTGTGACCCAAAGAAAATAAAGTAGAGTGAAATATAATTTTATATTCTTAATCAGTCACAGTGTCAAATTTCAGTTTGAGACCCCAACATGTTACAGTCTCTCACTGTTAGCTAACAAAAGAGATAGAAATACATCAAAGCTGAATTTGTAAGACCTTTGTTTTGTGTTGTTTTGTTTTGTTAAAATTATAGACAGGCAAAGACAGAGACGACACACTACCCTGTCAATTAGAAATCCATCGACTGCAGGATTGGACACCTAAACAATGTTGTGTGTCTATGTCATAGACACACACTATGACAGTGTCAACAAAAAAAACACAGCTGTCAAAAAATATATATACGTAGCCTCGGAGACCGCAGGCATTTTGTTTTAAAAAAGAAAATAAATACATCCTTTTTCTAGACCTTCCGATGACTATACTTTTTCCAAGTGGAACATATAAATAAATAATATCCTACTGTACACATCTAGGTTAGGTTTAAACATGAATGTGTAGCAGACACATTTACCCACACGCACACGCACACGCACACGCGCGCGCACACACACACACACACGCACACACACACACACACACACACACACACACACACACACACACACACACACACACACACACACACACACACACACACACACACACACACACACACACACACACACACACACACACACTTACTTTGTGTACTTTGTTGTACAACAAATACTGAAAATAGCAGATAACATGTCAAGAATTAGAAATGCTTTGAAAAGAAAAAATGTTTCATATAACGTCATGACCAAAATAGGGAGTCCAGGATGAAAGTGGTTAAAGAGCAACACAACATTTTATCCCATGCAGTTATTTTATTTAAGACTACCCTATAGTATATATACACCTCTGATAAAAAAGGAAACCGAGGCTTGGGGCTGAGAGGGAGATAAAGCCCAAACCCATGGGGTATTCATTCAACCCACTGCAGGGCTGATGGCACAAGCATTTATACACCCACAATGCCAGATGAGCCTTAATGTTACAACCACAATTCTGTGCTACGAGACTGGAATGATTTAAAAAGATAATAACCTATTCTTAAAATAAAAAACAACAATGAATGTTATAGTATAATTAACAGAACAAACATTGAGACGTTTTGATCAGCCTGGCTTATGATGCACATGCACATACATGTACTGTGTGATGTGCTTGAATTCCTGTATGACCAACATAAGGAGCGCAAAACCAAAGCAGGTGTACAAATAAAAATCACACCCGTTTGAAGTGAGGGGCGCTTTGTGTTGCCACAAATTTACGTCATATTTGGCGGACATTGACCTAATTTCTCCTTTCATTGTCAATGGCAAATATGAGATGTGTGGGGACAAGATTTACGTCATATTTGGGGGACATTTGACCTAATTTCTCCTTTCATTGTCCATGGCAAATATTGAGACGTGTGGGGACAAGATTTACGTCATATTTGGCGGACATTTGACCTAATTTCTCCTTTCATTGTCAATGGCAAATATTGAGACGTGTGGGGACAAGATTTACGTCATATTTGGGGGACATTTGACCTAATTTCTCCTTTCATTGTCCATGGCAAATATTGAGACGTGGGGGTGACAAGATTTACGTCATATTTGGCGGACATTTGACCTAATTTCTCCTTTCATTGTCAATGGCAAATATTGAGACGTGTGGGGACAAGATTTACGTCATATTTGGCGGACATTTGACCTAATTCCTCCTTTCATTGTCAATGGCAAATATTGAGACGTGTGGGGACAAGATTTACGTCATATTTGGCGGACATTTGACCTAATTTCTCCTTTCATTGTCAATGGCAAATATTGAGACGTGTGGGGACAAGATTTACGTCATATTTGGCGGACATTTGACCTAATTTCTCCTTCCATTGTCCATGGCAAATATTGAAATGTGTGGGGACAAAAGCTGTAGGAGGGGCCCCTCAAAAAATAAAATAGAATACCGGTAACCATATATGACACAGAAGTGCAAGGTAGTGAAACAGGCTTTTGCCCAGAGGGAATTGGAGTATTTTCAGCACAATTAAGGGAAGAAGGGAGGATATTTCACTATTTCAGTACTTAACAATAAGACTTATAGTAGCCAGACACAATCCACATGGGTTCCCACAATTTGGTATTAAGTTAGACTGATGCTATAAAGAAAATACCATGCATGATGGGACAGTCTTTACAAATCTATATAACAGAAGAATTAGTAATTGTGAGCATTGGTAAATCCAAATGAATCATATTTCGTCGATATCATTGACTAGTCTTATCCTACCCTAGGTGGCTCAGTTGTTTTTTGAAGATTAATTCGAGAAAGATCTCTATTCACAAAGTTTCCAGATATGGATTTAGCAGTCAATATATAGCCCCACCATGGGTGCACTTTGGCGGGATAAAACTCACAAATTAACAACAATTCAAACTACTATAAAATAGCAACAATTAGGCAATAAAGCTTCCCAAACTCCCAAAGGAAAGATCACAAGGTGAAGTTTAAAAGAGAGTCGAACAATGGGGGTCCGGGTGGGTAAAGAAAGGAAGAGAGTGGGTGAGAGACGCCCAAGACAGACGGTCTCCCCCTGTAGTCTGGATTTGCCCCCAAAACATCTTTCTACCGACTCGGTTCCACAGCATTTCAGAAGGGGTGACAGGAAGACGGGCAGGCAGACAGCAGAGAGCAGGGAGGGGAAAGAATACTAGAATAGAGAGAAAGGCAAAGCGAAACGTGGTTCATTCATTCCCTCCGATATTTGCTGTTCAAATGCCAAGTCAGAACCTGACAGAGAACGCGAGGAGAGTCTGGCATAAAGAAGAGAGAAAGGGGCACAGAATGGGCAGATACACACCGCGAATGGATAAGGAAACAATTCAAGTATTCGTCTCTTACCTTTGTTTTTGACCATAGTGAGCTATGAAGAGACAGTCCTCAAATCCACAGAACGACGCACATGGACGCTGCCAGCATCCTTCCCCAGACAGACCACGGAGTGTGTGTGTGAATGGTTCTGGTTGCGCCGTTGCGATGTGTTTGCGCGCGTGTCGACCTTGAAAAGCGAGCGGCTTCTCTCTCCGACCGTTTGTTTGGCCACGAGGGATATAGCTAATATAGTGCTGGCTTCACGCTGCCGCGCGCGCAAGGCAAATAGGCAATGTGGGTATAATTTGGTAAAAATGTGTTTCCACAGTCACTAGCCTTCCTCTTCTGTCAAAACGATAAGCTACGTTCATGATGATCTATCTATCCGTCTGTGAAAGAGGCAGATTCAAGTCTGCCTTGCAGGAGTCTGGCAAAACTGTGAGAGAATTAGGTGTGTGTGTGTGTGTGTGTGTGTGTGTGTGTGTGTGTGTGTGTGTGTGTGTGTTTGCGCGCGTGCGGGTATGGGGTGCAGAGGCAGAGAAGAGAGTTGAGAGAAAGAGGGAGAGAGTAGAAAGAAAGATGATCGATTTTCAAGTCTCTGCAATATTGAATAATGTGTATAGCCTAAATTGAGGTTACGTGAGGCCAGTGTACTGATCTGTACAGCCTAGTTAAATGCCTGAATTAAATTAATTACATCAATTCCACTCTAAGTATTGTAACTAGGTAAAGCCACACACACACACACACACACACACACACACACACACACACACACACACACACACACACACACACACACACACACACACACAGAGATAGGCTATACTGTAGCAGCAGTCACCATAAACTGAAATTAAAGAAAAAATATTAAATATACATTATAAATGTGTAGGCATCTTGAGGTAGACGTAATACAAGCAGACGTGTTGGTCAGCGTGTTCTGCAGTCCCATGTGTGGACCTTTGTTATTGTCACTGCATGGTTTGAATACCACAATGCCATTTCATTTCCCCCAAATATCCCATATTGTGTCTGTGTGATGAGGTGAACCTCTTTTCCAAACTGGGTCATTGCTGCGGTGGAAAACACAATATAAAACGTACAATAAAGTAGGTCTGTTACATATTTCATTTTACTATAATACAGTATAAGATGAATGGGGGGGGGGGGGGGATGTGCCACGTCTTCATAATGCTAATACAGTGGTTTATTGCTTATTAGATTATGGGAGACTTACAAATGCTCACAATTTACAGATTTTTACCATATACTGTACTTTAAAAAGGATGATGTGTGCTGAGAAATTGGGTGTGTCTAATCCTCCTGATTTGCAGTAGGCTAGTGTGGCTGAGCACTGAGTCAGGTATATAAAAAGCACAATGCTGGACTGCTGTTAGTGTTCACTATATAAGACATAGCATGGCAAGTTTATTGAATTTAATATGCAAAGGCAATTCAAAAATGCACAGGGGCATCTAAACGCATAACAGAATGAATAAAATAGAAATGAAAATAATCAGACAGGCATAATCAGTACGTGTGTAGGCTGAAATATATATAGATAAATGTTTTATAGTCAGAGCTGCAACTATGTATGGCATAAGTAAACCTCAAGATGTTTAATTTTCCCCTGGGTGATCATAGAGAGAGACATGAGACATAGGCTATTTTGGCCCTAAACAAAGTGATTTAAACCACTGCTGCTTGTGGGTCGTGGACACATTTTTATGGGTCCCTTTATTTTCCTATATTTTGTTTTTAATTCAAAAACATTTTCAAAAAACATTCCCAGAATGTATTTATATAATATAATATATAATATTTTTTTTACGAATTCAAAACAAATACATGCATATAAAAAATTCTAAGAAATTCCATCAATTAGAAAACAAATGTGAAAAAAAATTGCTGATCTATACAAGCTCGTAGATCTGCTATTTTCACTAGTTTGGGTCCCAGGCAGACGTCTAATTTCTCTTTTGGGTCTTGTCTTGAGTTAAAAAGTTTGGGAACCACGAATTTAAACAACCAATCAAATATGACTCAATAGAAGCCAGTGTAGAGATTTACAATATAGCTTTTGTTCTCGCAAGAAATCTAGATTTTTAGCATGGATATGAACCCTGTAAAGTTAATTAAACTGCACTATATAACTTTCCTCTTCTACCCGGCCGGATTTGAACCTGCTTTCCTGTGCAAGTGCTAACATTTCTACCATTGAGCTAATATAGCCTGCGTGCTTGCTCAGGGGATAAAATGTCCATTAGGTCAAAATTTGTGTCAGATCCTTAGTGAGACATGACCTTTGATACATCTAAATGTCACAATAGAAGAGTAGGGAGACAACATACAACAACACCAATTGTTTAAGTTATATTGTATTAACTGTACCATACAGATTGGACAAAATTACATTTTATTCATTAAAAAAAGTTACATAGTGTCACTTTAACACATGTACACACACACACACACATACACACACACACACACACACACACACACACACACACACACACACACACACACACACAGTATACATTCTTCTGATTTAAACATTGAATTTGTAACTACAAAGGTGCGATCTGGGTCTGGTCCACAGGGTCTGGTCCACAAGATTCGATATACCACCAAGATACCCATGTACCTGTCTAGATACTTCCTTAATGTTAACGAAGTCCACACCCACAACACCAGAGGGAGTGCAACGAACCATGTACAACCCAGATTCGGCACAAACAAGGGACTAAATTCTTTTCGCTCCTATGCCACGAAAATGTGGAACGCCCTACCAACAGTCATTAAGACATGCTAATCCCTTGACTCCTTCAAAACCGCTCTCAAAGGACACCTACGGATGGCTGCAATTCGAAACTTGCCCCGTAAAATCTGAATCTCCCCCCACCCCCTCCCCCTTTTTTCCCTCACTGTATATGTTTCTTTTCCCTTTTTACCTCCATTATGATGAATTCCTGTTCTGTTCTTTGTCTATATAGAAGTGTCTATTTGTGTCTCTAAATGTTTTGATGAATTGAACAAGGTGGACCCTCTTGTAAACAAGTGTAATGGTTAATTAGGTCGTCCACTCACAGTTAACAGCCTTTGTATTGAGTTTGTGCTTGAAATGTACTGTAATTCTGCAAACTGTTAATAAATATTTCAATCAATCAATCAATCAATCAATCAATCAATCAATCTATAGAGTGCAAATCTCCACCAGGAGGCATGCCCTACATAATTGCGCTGCATGCAGTGTAATTACAACCTGGTGTAAGTACTGTAGTGTGACAGTACTTACTGTTGCACTACTGTCTTTCACCCTCTCTCCATCTATCTGTCAGATTGCTGTCACTATATTTTCTCTGTACTCTTTAAAGTTGACATTTGAAAAGTGTTGGACCCTTGCTTTCCCACACTCACTTTGTGAGTGCTTTGCATGATGAAGTAACAGTCAATTGTGCATGAAACTGAAAAGTAATAATAAAAGTAATAATTATTATTAATTATTATAATTATTATCTGAATGGTGGCAGACCACATGCCAACATACTCTCAGTATATCGAAGGTTAAATATTTTTGGCTATTGCACAAATTCCAAACTCTAGCAATTATTGTTTCTGTGTGTGTGCACTTCAGTCCACATTTGTTTGACACTTGACAGTATAGAGTAGGAGGTAGTGGCTGTCTGGAAAGACAAGGTTCCCAGTTTGATCTCTGTCTTCTTCCGGCTTTGTGCTGAAGTGATACTGAACCACTTAACAGCTCTCGATGTTGCCTTACATGGTTGCTTCCACTGTTGGTGTGTGAATGTGTGAATGTCAATGCACATTGTAAAGTCATTTGGTTAAAAAGGCTCTATAGAAATGCATACAATTTGTATGACTCTTCATGCCATGATTACAAAGACACCCAAAGGTCTCTGTATTATTGTGTTGGCAGCAGATTTGAATTGATATCATAGAAAACTGAGCAGCACGGTGTGAGATTATGAATACCCATGCAGGACAGGTTTGCTTAGCATTTCACAAGGCTGATAAACGGTGCACATAAAATAGAAATGAAAAATAAAGGTTGCACCGTATCTCTCTTTTTTCTACACACGTCTGCCTCTCTTCCCACTTGCTATTTAAGAGGCAAATTGAAAGAGAGAGAGAGAGAGAGAGAGAGAGAGAGAGAGAGAAGAAGAATGCTGTGTGTGGCAGCATTCTTATTTATGCAAAAATATTGCCTGGCAATTGCAATTGCATGTAGCACAACCATTAGGAAGTTGCTTTCGGCCTTCATGAAATCTGATGAATGAAGGGAATCCCTCTGGGCCGAACCATCATGTGATGTACTGTAGATACTCAAATCATAGCTCATGGATTGAACTGAACAACATTAACCATGATGCACTTAAGCCTTAGTTGGCTTATATACTTGTGGTACGAAAGTGGTCTCACAATGCGTCGCATCGCTTGTAGATGTGCTATTTTCACGTTTACATATCTTTAAATCTTTTGACATTTTTGAGTGTGACTATTTGTGAATTGGTGAATAAACAGACCTCAGTCTTTTTCAAAGAAATTCGTTTTACCACTGTGAGTCATAACTCATAACAATACCAACCGTTTTTTTAAGCACTGATACTTAAGCCTGATAAAACATACAGGACTACAAACGTGAAGTGAGCATAGTTGAGGTACATTTATTGTTTAAATCACCTTCTTTTGGACACATTGGACAAAGTGTCACAGACAGATGGTTTCCCACAAGCTTGAGGGCTGTCGAGATTGTAAAAGAACAAAATGTGTATAACAAGCTATCCCATTATATGATTTATGAGCATAATGTGCAAATATGCTTTGTCAGCTGTTCACTTTATCAATTTACAGATGGCTGATGTTTTATAAAGTAAAACATACAGAACATACAAGCAGGCGTGGTTGGCTTCAAGGACAGTGTCCTCCTTTCTGTAGCCGGTTGACAGTCTGCGTGACAAAAGTCCTTGAATACTTTGATTTATATACTAGCCAGAATGTGATACATTGCTGCACCACCTGCATGCATATACAGTATATGCTATTCCCTCTGACAAAACACGGCCCAATTGTTTTCATGGGCTACGCTGTCCTACCTTTAGCTGGTTGCATGAGACAGTCTATTACGCTGTCCTACCTTTAGCTGGTTGCATGAGACTGTCTATTACGCTGTCCTACCTTTAGCTGGTTGCATGAGAATGCGCGGTGCACCTGCTTGCAGCCAGTCTATTATGTAGCTAGAAAGCTAGCCCACTAATAGCCTGGGAGGCATACCGTTTTTGGGTTTATGATCCGGTCAGGAGCGGATGGTAACTTACATCATGTTGTAGTCACTGGTTTGTAGTCATCAGGCAGGAAACCAAAAACCGGAATCAGAAGTAGGCCTACCCCAAATTCCCCGTGACCAAAACAGAGGGGACCAAAACAGAGCGACGCCGAAAAAAACAAAAAAACACAAACTGGAATAAGAGAGTTTTTTTTTTAATTATTATTATTATTATTATTTGTTTTACCATCCAGTCTATACCACGTCTAGACCGGATCGCCCGGGCAATTTAAAAACACAGACCAGGCTTTCCTCCGAGGTGGAAAGTCTGGTGATGCGAGGTCAGCTCACTAATGTTAGCTAGCCTAACGGGCACTTCATTGTCAAGTTAATTATGTGCAAAATCTTAGAACCTATTCTTTCCACCACGCCTTGCCAACTCCACGGCACACCTGCCTTGTTATCAAGTGATGTAAAAATCATGGTGGTGGGGCCATGGTATTGGTTTTTCAAAACAATGTTGGCTTTTGGGTTCATTTTGCTGGGGGATATACCGGTATTGCTTTTGATATCCCCCTCTCTAGTCATAAATTGTTCTGGTCGTTGGGTATTATGTTTTATCCCTGCTTCTGGACAGGTTGAATTAAAACAGGTAGTCATTATGTAGATTGTCTGATATGTTTGATAATGTCATAATTTAACAATCTAATTTAAAATTAATTTTAACCACATTAACCCCGGCATCCCTATTTTAAGCACATTTCTAAATTGTCCCAAATTGTTCAAGTTTGTCAATATTTGTTATTTAGATATTGAGAAAGAAAATGTAGCCCTGGAGATTTGAAAATACTGAATGTTTACCAAAAGCATAACGCACCATGGGCCGGCATTCTCCACAAGCATCGTGCTGCCAATTAGAAGAGGCGTACTTTGTGGGTACTGGGGCGTGCACTGGGCAGAGATCAAGCAACAGAGTGTCAATAATGACATGAACTGGTGACAATGACAAATCGAAATGATCCGGGCGGGTTTCACTCCGTCTGTCTGCTTGTCTCTCCTACACGCACGCACGCACGCACGCACGCACGCACGCACGCACGCACGTGCACACACGCACGCACACACACACACACACACACACACACACACACACACACACACACACACACACACACACACACACACACACACACACACACACACACGAGTCATCTATCAGTCTTGACATAAAATCTATATTTATTCAATTAGAGCTGTTACAGGAATAACATAGTCTGTCTATAGAGTTTGCTCTATATTGCTCTGTCTGTCTATAAGTCTGAAGCTTCAAGTGTTGATTTTGTCGACTAAAACTATGGCGAAAAATGTTCATCGTTCACTGATGAAAACTAAATAAGAACTGAATACAAACTAAGCTATATGATGACTAAAACTAAGACAAAATGTATTGACAAGGCCTGGGCCGTGGCTCAGCGGTCCAGGCACCTTGGCCGGCAGCCCAAGCCTGGCAGTGTGCAGCGGGTTCGACTCCCGATCCCGACGGCCTTTACTGCATGTCACCCCCCATCTCTCTCCCCATTTCCTGTCAGCCTACTGTCTGTCCCTCTATAAAAAATATAAAAAAAATAAATGTATTGACAATTTCATCAACACAGTGGAGAAGAGATCGAGTAGAACTAAAAGACAAGTCATTTTGTGTTTACTTGCACACGGGTGTTGTGTTCTGAAAATAGCAGATCTACAAGCTTGCGCTGCGACACGTTGTGAGCTTGTAGATCGGCTAATTTCAGCATGCAACTAAGTGTAAAATCAGTCTTTATGACACCATCAAGACCTTCCAAAATACATTTTGGAACATCAACTGTAGATTTAGTTTACTAAAATCTCATATTTAGTCAACTAAAACTGAACACTAAAACATTTCAGATGACTAAAATATGACTAAAACTAAACAGAATTGTATTCAAAAGACTATGACTAAATCTACATTTCTTGTCAAAATCAACACTGTCTCTGTGCCTGTATCCTTTACCCGGTTTCTGTCTCTCTATTTGTTCTGTCTGTATCTTTCACAAAGTGTATGCCATATCTCACCATAGCTCTGCAATACTGGGTCTTGTTTCCATGTCTTTATGTTGTCTCTTGAGTTGTCTCTTTAAACAGCTTCCCTTAAACTAATTCCAATCCTGTCACCTGAGATGACGAGCTGTGAGCACTTGATATGTATGAGTCAAATGTATGAGTCTCTTGAAGCAAAATAAAATACAAATTATAGTTATGGAATGAAATCAAATCGATCTAATGAAAACATTTATATTTGTTTAAATAACTTTGATCTCTCACTCTCACTATAGCATGGAAATCTGTACTAGAGCATGCACGCGCACGCACGCATCAAAGTCTAGATGCACAAACACAAGCACTTCACAAGCAGCAAAGCTTCTATTTGAATTTGTTAACGAGTTCAGGACGCGATTAAAGGTTTTATTAAATTGGTTGACTGACATACGCTAATGAGTTTTTTGAACCTTAATTTGATAAGGAGGTTAATTAAAGAGCGATTCATTTGACTGACTAGTTGACTTCCTGATTTCCTGGCTGACTGACTTATTGAATCTGATGGACTGCCAGAAGTTCTTCTAAGTGATATGTACACTACTTTTATATTTTATATATTTGTGCGTGCAGTACACACCAGTGGTGGAAAAAGTAGGCTACTCAAATGTTTTACTTAAGGAAAAGTAGTAATACTGCAATATAGAAATACTCTGTTACAAGTAAAAGTCCAGAATTCAAAATGCACTTGCTTAAAAGTAAAACAGTATTGGCATCAAAATGTACTTAAAGTACCAAATGTAAAAGTACTGATTGTGCAGAATGTCCCATTTCAAGTTTTCAAATCTTTTGAAAATAGCAGATCTACAAAGTAACTAGTAACTAAAGTTTTCAAATAATTGTAGTGGAGTAAAGGTACAATATTTGCCTCTGGGATGTAGTGGAATAGAAGTAAAAGTACTGTAAATTGGAAGTACTCAAGTAAAGTAAAAACACCTCAAACTGAAAGTAAATGTACTCAGTTACTATACACAGTACACACAGTAAAATCCACAGACTTCAATGAACACTGATGATTCCACAGTGCAGTACAGGTGTTTTTGAACAGTATGAAAAGAGAATACTAACTAGAAAAAGTGCCCTTCTGGGCACAGGTCTCCACCAGGAGGATAGGAGTGTGTGTGATGTTTGGAAAAATGTTTAGGAGTAATATAATCGTGTGTGTGTGTGTGTGTGTGTGTGTGTGTGTGTGTGTGTGTGTGTGTGTGTGTGTGTGTGTGTGTGTGTGTGTGTGTGTGTGTGTGTGTGTGTCACGGCTTGGCCTGTTGTAGCGCCACCATGAGGCTGATTTGAAAACTGTCAAGTGGCATTTCTTCCTCAGCCTAGTGGGAATATGCATGCACAGTTTCACCGCAATCGGACGCTGCGTTGAGTTGTTGTGGCGATTTGTACAAAACGGGTACAAAGCGGGCTACTCCTGAAAAGTTTAGAAGCCAATCGTAGGCAATGAAGGTGGATTATGAGAAATCAAGCAAACCCGTCTTGATCACATGACTATGGAGAGCATGTGTACGGATTTGCGTGAAATTTGGATAACATCTGAAGGAGTAATATTAGAAAATGTGTTTTACATATGTCGGCCTCCTGGTGGCGCTATAAAGAGCAGATGTGAAAAATTCCAGGAAAAGGTTTTTCCTTGGCCTCTAGGGAGTTGGCATACAAAGTTATCCACAAATCCGTGCAGTTGGAGGTAAAAACACTTTTCGGCCAGTTATAGCGCCACCATGAGGCTGAGTTGAAAATGTTCATGTGGCATTTCTTCCTCGGCCTAGTGGGAATGTGCGTGCGCAATTTCACGGAAATCACACGATGTGTTCATGATTTGCAGCATTTTGTTTGAAACTGAGCACTCCTGCGAACTTTGGAAGCCAATCTTAGCCAATCAGGATGGAGTCTGAGAAATCTGAAAAACCTTTTTTGTTGAATGGCTCTAGAGAGACTGTGTACCAATTTGTGTGATGTTTGGACAAAATCTGTAGGTGTACTGTCCAAAAACTTGTTTTGCACAAAGCGGCCTCCTGGTGGCGCTATAACAGGCCGTTCTGGAAATCTGGGGCAGAGGTTCATCGTTGGCATCCAGGGAGTGTGTGTGCAAAATTTGGCATCGACCGGGTTAACGGTGCCGGAGATTAGCTGTTCACAGACGGACACACGGACGGACACACGGACGGACACACGGACGGACGGACGGACGGACACACGGACGGACGGACGGAGTGCAAAACATACTCTCTCCCCATGCCTTCGGCCTGGTGGAGACAATTATTTAGAAAGTGTGTACATCCTACCTCATAGTTTTACATTGAAATGTTAAGAAACGTTATACAAAACCTTGAGTAAATGATAGATGTAGATGACATCTTAAAAATTGTAACCCCTTACAAAATACCATCCTTGAAAAGATAATAATCAACAAACAAACAAAACTATGTGGATGTTCATAAAGTGTTCATAACATGGTCAAGGACAAACATGTTGGTTCAGAGAATAAAGCACCATTCAAACATTGAAATTACAACTATTGAACAGAATTCAGCGGTTCAGCATATTGCAATGGATTTCAAGATAATAGGTGGCAGTGCCTCAATCAGGAGGTACAGCAGCCGCATGGGAAGACACGAGTGCAGAGCTCCTGGCTTCTGTGTCAGTGTCCTTGAGCAGGTTGGTGCCCTGCATGGTTGCGGCTGCCATCAGTGTATATGAATGTGCTTTGTATAATGGCGCTAAAGAAATGCCGACATCTACTATTGCCAGTGTTAGGGATCGAGTTAATCAATGTATAGGTCTGACACAAGGTCAGAGTAAAGGCTTATACTGTCTGTCTTTTACTTGTTTATAAAGCTAGATATGTCCCAAACCGCCCCCTCAGTCAGGTCTTCTAGTGCTTACCTGCTCCAAGTGCCTATAATGGCGTATAACAAAAACACGGTAAAGCAGCATTCTGCATCTACGGCCCGACAGCTTGGAAGACCTATTTATTCACACTTGCTTTTAGTTGTAGTTAGCTGTAGTTCATTCTCTGTGTTGTTATTCATGTCCTCGACTGTCCTGATTCACTGCCTTTTTTGCTATCATTTTAATGTTGTTTCATGCTTTTGCTTTTCTTTTTTCTTTGTTGATCTGTAAAGCACTTTGAGCTGCATTTCATGAGCTGCTTAGTGGCCAACAGTATAAGACTGTGGTTGTGTGTGTGTGTGTGTGTGTGTGTGTGCGTGCGTGCGTGCGTGCGTGCGTGCGTGCGTGCGTGCGTGCGTGCGTGCGTGCGTGCGTGCGTGCGTGTGTTTCTATGTTCAGGGCGTTGCTGAAAATGAGCACTTGTGCTCAGCTACTACCCTGGGTAAATGGATGGCAATGGATGAGACGTGGGCAATCATGGACTCCCTGAACCTAGCCATGGAAATCTGTGTGGCAACTTAAAAGCTCCATTGTGCAACATGCGGCCCCTACCGATGAATGCAGGGAATTGCGATAACAAACCGAGTCCGACCGTTGTTCTCCATCACTCTGTCACTCGATAGTTCTGCCTCTCTCATCTCTTTCACAATCACATCCCAATACAATCCACAAGTAACACCCAAAATGTTAAAGAAGTCAACAAGTCCAAACAAGGCCCAATGAAAAGGTTTGATTAGTTGCAAGCTGCAGACATGAATAGAATTGAACAGAACAGAATAAACATTTTTTACTAACAGTCAAATACAGTAGTTTCTGTAAGATGTGGCTCTATGCCAAACTAGGCCAATTATAGAAACAATCCATCTCACACTTTACACAACAGTCTAGAGATAGAGAGGACCTTAATCGATATATCCTACCAATCCAAAAAGTGAATACTAATGAGAATATTAGTGTCAGGTCAAGAAAAAGAACCAAACGTACATTGTTCCTTTCAGGAAAATAACTATGCAGATGTCACTGTCAATGTGAGGGTGACAGCCCTCTCTTTAATCCCCCCATCTCACACACACACACACACACACACACACACACACACACACACACACAGTTCTCTCTCTCTCTCTCTTCGCTCTTCAGTGATACAAAGCTCACAGTGCAGACTAGAGAACACATGCAAATCAGCCTTATGCAAATCGCCCTGTATGCAAATATTACAACTCTCCGTAAATCTATTCAGCCGACATATCAACAGTAACATCTGAGATCAACCAGCTCTGTAGAAAAGAATGTGCTGACCGGCCTCCCCTATCGGAGACTGACTGACTGTGGGGTTGAGTACAGTAGGGCTGTCGCGACCAAGGATTTTTATAGTCGACTAGGATTCGACTATTGTCATTAGTAGGCTTTATTTATTTATGTATATTATATTAACTTTTTTTTGTTGTGTGGGCTGGTGAAAGTTACAGGTGCGGTGTGTGATATTAAATGTGAGCTTAGTTTACCATAATCACAGGGATCCGTAATCATATTATTTCATCATATTCAAGGGCTTTTGGAGAGAAATGAAACTCCAGTCACTTTACTGCAGGTGTGTCTGTGTCCAGCTCGTTGACACTCATTAATGAGTCAAGAAAGGCAATTATGTTTCTGCAAATGTCAAATATTCTGTATTATTTCTAACTAATAAAATAACAAAACATAGAGATTGTTTGTCGACAAAACAAAACATAAAGATTGTTTGTCGACTAAGACTCATTCTGATCGATTGTACAGTAATGCGCGACTGGGCATAGACAAACAGACAGACACATTGTCATTGTGACAGGAATACTAGTCAGGGAATATTATGAGAAAAATGTCCAATCTGGGAATAAATTCCTTACCAATACATTTCTTCACCAATGTGTTTGTTTAGTAACACATCTCACAAAGATTGAAATTCAGTTTCCCTAGGAGAATCTGTGAGACAGCTGCTGAAAGTTGGGCTAACATTAATAACCTATATGCACAGGCAAAATGTACAAATTTTCATTCTGCTTTAAGTAACATGTGAGGGGTGGGGACAGAGTAGCATTGCGACGCATCGCCTATGTGGAATGAAGTTTGACCCCTCGCATGTTACTTAAGGCAGAATAAAAAAAATTACATTTTGCCTGCATATAGTTATTAATGGTACTCCAACTTTCAGCAGCTGTCAGATTCCATCCATCCATCTTCAACGGCTTATCTGTAGTCTGGTCGCGGGGGCAACAGCTCCACCAGAGAGCTCCAGACTTCCCTCTCCAGAGCATCATTAGAAACTTCATTATCAGGGATCCCGAGGCGGTCCCGGCAGATATTGGAGATATAAAGCCTCCAACTCATGGAGTTTCTCCCTAGGGAGACACTCGAGAGGCATCCTAACCAGATGCCAGAACCACCTAAGCTGGATTCCCCCTAGGGAAACTGAATTTTAGTCTTTGTGATACTGGACACTTTTACAAACACATTGGTGAAGAAATGTATTGGCAAGGGATTTATTCTCAGATTCTTTTCTAATATCCCCAGACTATAGAGAGAGTTAGACAAACAATAATTGATATATAGAGAGAGAGACAGAGATAAAACGATGCAGCCAGTCTACGTATCGTTTAGTGTGCTTTAACAAGGCTTAACGAGCCAATCTGATGGGCCTCGTTAACGCTTAATGAAGCGAGGAAATGAAGTCTCAGCTTCCCATGTGACTAAAATAGAAGAAAAGAAAAAAAGGAATAAAAACAAGCATGGGCCATGCAGACTGCTACAGTAGGAATATAAAACAAGGTGGGGTCAGACTGCAAGGACTATAATGAGGGCAACGAGAGACAGAGAGTATCAAGTGCAGCTCACATGCCATCTGAAAAGCTCTCTGTCCCTCTCCTCTCAAAAATTGACACACACACACACACACACAGTCACGCACGCACGGCACACACACACACACACACACACACACACACACACACACACACACACACACACACACACACACACACACACACACACACACACACACACACACACACACACACACACACACACACACCACACAAATTATAAACTACTTTTTCTCAAGTGTATAAACAACAAGTCTCCATCAATAAATCCAAGGCCCAGTGTAATTTTGTTGGGAGGAAAAACCTTTATTTCACATGCCTTTATTTCACATGAACAAGGAATGACTACATAGTAATGTGTGGTGAAACAGGCGCTGTCTCTGTTGTGTTTCTCTGGCGCAAACTCGCAGCCGTTGTTTGCGTTCGTTTCCCATGTTCTGTGCGTCGTTCAATGACTGTGTCGCTTTCCTGCTGTCCAGCAAATCTGCTCTGGTAGTACAAGAACGAGGTGTGCCGCAAGGCTCTACCTTAGGCCCACTCTTGTTCACTATCTTCATTAATGACCTTCCCTCAACTCTCTCTGGCTGTAATATTCAATTATATGCAGATGACACAGTTATTTACACCTCACAACCTAATTTATTACAAATAGTATACCTGCAGTACCTGTTATCAGAGTGCTCAGTGCAGTACGGTACCCATTATTATTGTACTCGGAGGCCAATCTATGATGTCAGTAATTAAAGTAAGTAAGCCTTGCGTATAGTAAGCCTCGAGTATATGACCTGTAAGGCAGGAGCCTATCTTCTGTTTCTGTAGCGTGAGGCAGCTTGATGTACAAGTACACCCCTTGGACATGATGCTAGTATGTATGTCGCACTGATGTCAGTACAATAGTGTTATATTGATTACATCATGGATCTCCATATAGGGACATAGACAGACACTATTGAATCTGATATATTGATCATTTTGTTGTCTGTCCTAAATACCAGAAACGAAACATGGACACACCAATAATGTATATATGCACAGTACACCACATACTGAATGTGGTATTACAGTTAACAAAATGTTTCTTTTCAGATGTACGCAGTTACAAACGATACATCTTGTAAGAGGTTGGTTTGGACAATGTTTTCACAGTGGCTGCAAATTTCCACACGACTGTTCCTCTGGGCTTTATGTCAGGCAGACGTCTCCTGTGGGAGCAGAGGGAGGTCTCTCGGAGTGGGAGTTTGTTTAAATGAGAACACAAGCTGATATGTGAACAATGGCTGGAGCTATGGATCACTTTGAAGAATGCTCCACTTCTGTTTGATCATGTAGTACTGTAGGCTACCTCACTGTACTTTTTTTTAAAGCGTCTTTGCTATACTCCTACTGGGCTAGTAAAAGCACTGGAAATTGGAAATACTCAAGTAAAGTACAAATACCTCAGAATTTTACTACTAAATGTACTATAGTTAACATCACCGCCTGTGTCGGTGTGTGCGTCCGTGTGTGTACGTGGCGTGAATGTGTGCATCCAATCTCACATTCCCAGCATGCATCACAATCATTTCCTGCTTTCATTTCATACAAAATTCTGATTGCCCCTTGTTTGTTTTTCCTCCGCTGACATCTCTGCTGTGCCATTGATAGAAAGATGCAGTGAAAGGTTCATCATGTGTCCATTCTGGTTCCCAAGCCGTAGATTAAGAACCCCAGCAGTAATTTCCTATGGAGCCCAGTTGTCTGCTGATGTCAACTCAAACACTCATACTGGACCGCGCGTGCACGCACGCACGCACGCACGCACGCACGCACGCACGCACGCACGCACACACACACACACACACACACACACACACACACACACACACACACACACACACACACACACACACACACACACACACACACACACACACACACACACACACACACACACACACACACCATATCCTTAATGTGAAATCTATAAATCTTTTACCGTCATCCCTCTCCCTCTTTCTCTCTCTCCATATCTCCCCCCTTTCTTTCTCACTTCTCTGCTCTCTCTCTCTTTCCACCCACTCTCTTTCTCTCTCCATCCTCCCCTCAGTCCCTCTCTAATAGTTCTCACGTCTGTTGTTTCTCTCACACTCCCATCTTCCACGCTGTGATTCTGATTCTGTCATCTTTATCTCAGCACGTGGGAGCACATGTAAAGTCACCGCTAACAAATCTACTGAACATACTATAGGAGAGAAAAGCCTTTTTTTTTTTTTCCGCACGCACACACGCACGCACGCACACACACACACACACGTGCATGCATGCACACGCACACACACCTCCTAAGGTGCATCCAGGACAAATTGCCTCCATGTCGCTGATCAAACGTAGCCAATACGCCAAGTTGGTTGACAGTTTTCTGTTTCTTCTTTTCTGTTGCAGGCATACAGACACTCCCCATCGCCTCCCTTCTCTCTCACAATTTCTCGCTTTCTGCCAATGTCAATTTTGTTGACTAACACTAACACTAAAGATTTGGGTATTTAGTCTACTAAGACTATAGACTAAGACTAAACAATTCCAGATTAACAGAATAGGACTAAAACTCTTTGGTGTGTTATTCAAAAGACTAAATCAGTCTTGCTTTCTGCCTCTTTCCCTTTCCCTTACCCCCCCCCCTCTCTCTCTCGCTCTCTTACTCACTGTCTTCACAAACATTCACAGCCTCCTCTACCATCATCTTCATTGAGTTTGAGTTTTTGTACTGCCTGGAATATCAGAACTTTCCTTCTGATCTGGGAACAATGAACACTGCAGTGTGTGTGTGTGTGTGTGTGTGTGTGTGTGTGTGTGCGTGCGTGCGTGCGTGCACTGTTGCATGCTAAGAGGATAATATTTTGCTGCACCTGGATAATATAACACCCTAAATAACTACATCTCTCCCCAGCCAAGTGTCGACACTTTCTGTAGCCTATTCGTCATTAAGACTCTAGCGTTTCATACACTGTCCAGCCATAATAGGTTTTGACCAAGTCTTTTTAACTACTTATTTAGACAGTTTTTAAATTGCTTGATTCAGTATTTAGATAGCCTACTGGAATTTGATATTCATTGTATAAGACATGCCTCCTTACTATACAAACCCATTGTAACTGGATTTAGATTCGTCAAAAACACCCGACCTTGGTTCTGGTGACTGATTGTCCATTTTGTCATCCTAATATGTGAGGGAGCTGTGTTTTTTCAATCAGTGTCCTACCCGACAATAGGGTCTAGATTTCTCTGCCATACAGACATTTAATATCCTACTATAAATGCGCCACATCTCTGTGTGTGTGTCTGCGCGTGTGTACGATTGTAATGCACGTAACTCGAGAACCGTTTGCCCCACCGACTTCAAATTCGACACGCATTCCACACCCCCGCAGGGAGTGTAGTGCCTAATCAGCCTAAATCCCCTCACCTGTGCAATTTACAGCCTCTGCCTCAGCCAATTGATTGCCATATGGCAACCCCACACCTGCCAATTGATTACTTAACCAGTCCACTTTTCACAGTCAGTTTAGTCCAGTAATAATGTAATTTGACCTCTAACTAATTGCAAAAAAACCAAACTCAACTGATTTTGCATCTTCAATATATCCTGAATAACAGAAAGAAAGTTGCCTGGAATTGTCTGAGGGGAAAGTGTTGAAAATGGCCTGTACAGTATGGCCACCATTGACATCCTATTATAAGGCAATATTTTCTAAATTTCCTTATGCTTTAAGTAGCATGTGACATATCACACTAGGTTGTTGTCATGATGCTGAAGCCATTCCAAACATTAGTTTTGCATAAAAACACTCATTGGGCTAAATTTGGCCATAGCAACTTGCCAAAATGTAATGAGGTCAGCACATTTGGGCAAGTTGCTGAGTTCGTTTTTTTTGCAATTAGTTAGAGGTTGATCCTGTATTTTCCATAGATTTCCTGTACTAGTTTGCACTCTTCACACACAGGCAGACAGACACATACAGAGATCTCCATGTGGCACACAGACAGATAGTTAAAACGGGTGCTATGACAATGGGTATTATATCGTTCCCAAGTAGGCCGGTGACCGACGGGCACGCACAGGTCTAGTTATTCAAATTACAAAACACAAATTCAAAACATGAATCTTAAAGCCCTGCATAATTTTCTCAATTATTTTGTTTTATGACTTTGTACTAGTCATTAAAAAAAGGTTCACGCCCCGGCTTTTGAGGCCCAATCCCTGGATTGGGCCTCAACCCCGGCCAGTAAGCTTTCTCTGGATGAATAAAGGCATTAAAGACATATTTGTATTTTAATGCAATTTCTCGAAGGCAAGAAAACAGCGTTTGTGAGTCTTAGTTGGCTCATTCTTGGGTGCAGGAATGTTGCCACATGGTGAAGTACAGTATGTGGATGTAATTTATTGATAATCATCTATTAGACAACAATCACCTTTTGTTTGCCGCCAAGATTTCTGAGAATGAATACTACAGTATGATAAACCATTTATAATAATCTCCAAAGATGCTGTTATAAAATAAATTATATTCATACATGTTTGGATTTTTATTTTGTATTAAATCTTATTATCTTGAGGTACGGGATCAGGCAGCATCTTTTGAAACATCAATTTCTTTAGTTGCTGTGTTAGTTATTTTGGGCATAAGACCAGGGCTTTGGTTTAGGTTTTCTGGAGGACCACATACGACTTTAACATGTGCCTTTTTATTTTTCTTTGTCTTCAACAACTGTTTTATGTTTGTGCTTGTGCTGTATTTTTTGCTGTAAGATAAATTCCAATTCTCTGTGAAGCTTGTTCTGGTATTCCTATCGGTGCTTCTGTAGGTTTCGCTTTCAGTTTTAGATAAAGAGGAACTTAAAGGAGTATATTTCACCCCCAAAAAGATGTTTTCGTTTTTGTTGCATTCCTAAGCAAAACCAATAATTTGATGACCCCGACAGAGTCTCTGGAATAGGAGATTCAAAGAGTCTCCTATGAGTCTCCAAATTGACCAATGATGACCCGGTGATCAAATTACCGGCACAGGAATGCGACAAAAACAAAACAATCTCCATGAATTCAAGGCTCCATGGGGTGTGTAATTGATAGAAAATAAGTAGTTTTTTGGGGTGAACTACTCCTTTAAAGTATACTATGTTAGTTTCACTGATCCAAGACGGAACACAATCGATTGATTGGTCATTAAGTTGAGTGGTCAGATGGGTGGGCCGCGTGCATTTTCAAGATTTTCAAGTGGACCCTGATCCAGAAAAGGTAGAGAACCACTATGGTCAGTGCGCTATGCTAGTGGTTCTCAACCTGTGGGTCGGAATCGGCACCGCCAGGTGGTCTCCAAATGATTTTGAGGGGGTCCCCAGTCACTGCAAAGTGACAATTTAAGCCTTTTAATACCATAAAAAAGAAAGAAAAGGATTTTTTTTAAATACCATTACCGCATCAAAAGTAATCAACAAACTATCTACACTAAATTCTCCATACACTGTCTGTCAGTCAGTCATTCTGTCTGTACACTTCACTTCCTTAGCACAGAGCAAGACTGCTGCTCGCAGATCGGCGCCTTCTCAAAACGCCACGACGCATGGACAGCCTGAAGGAACCAAAGCAAACATTTTAACAATAATTTAATTAAATTAATTTCCGTCAAAAACAACTCATCTCCCCGCAAATCATGTGTCACCAGTGAAATGCATGTTGGGAGGGACTCAGTGCATTCTCCAACGCACCTCCCCTTTATTACACAGCCCCCTTATCAGACCCACACGGGGAAAACATCTCGGGCGCATGCAGTTATTTGACACCTTCGTAAAGTTCGCACAGACGCGGGTTAATCTTTGGTGAATCATCGCGGCCAACACCTCCTTCGCCGTGCCATACAAATAGGCTACATGCTATATTTTCACAATATGCAGTTAAACTAAACAGCCTTAACTCCTACAATTGCTTGTCAGGCTGGCGGGTCCCGGCCTGAAAAGGTTGAGAACCACTGCACTATGCTGTCTTTTTTAATTACCCAAATTTCCACTTACCTACGTTGTTCTCAAATTCTAGTCAGCGGTTTACCATGAAACCTTCTCAGCACATTCATTGCCCCTGGAGGATGAACTCTATTGAGTGATTTAATGATCAATGTTCTTGCATTTAGCACCACCACCAGGCCCAAATGTCAACTTTGCCTGCAGGAGCTAATTTATAATCTAATTGGCAGATCGCAGGGTGGGCTCTACTGATTTTGGCGAACCTGTGACCTCTCGTCTTGCTCCTGCTTTAGTGCAGCACAAAGACTCTGCCACTAATAGCAATGTTCAAACTAGTTTTTCTCTGTCTTTTGTTTTAGCTGAGATGAAAGATTAAGTAGGGACCCCCACTACTTGTATAAACTTGTGTTGCAGATTAAACTTTTCCATAGATGGCTTCATAAACTTACAGTATTTGACTGTCATCAGTGTTCGGTCAACTGCTTTTAGTTTTTTTCAATTTCACTTGTTCTTTCCTTATTGCATGAAATTGGTATCCTGACCTAAAGATTTACTTTCTGTTTACTAAAGAGCTGGAGAGATGAGGAGACCCTTTTTACTGAGAAAACAACAAATATTTCACACTTACCAAAAACAAAACCCCATGCTAGAGATAACTTGTCTTATCCTTATGCCAAGGCAAGCAATTTTTACAGCACATTTCATAATAGTAAGGCAATGGCAAAGCTTTATGTAAAGCGTATAAGGCAATTTAAAGGGATAATAAGGCATTTTTAAATGTTTTTTTTTGTGGCTTTCGCCTTTATTTTATATTTTTTATAGAGAGACAGACAGTAGGCTGACAGGAAATGGGGAGAGAGATGGGGGGAAGACATGCAGTAAAGGCCGTCGGGATCGGGAGTCGAACCCGCGGCACACTGCCAGACTGGATTACCAGCCAAGGTGCCTGGACCACTGAGCCATGGCCCAGGCCATAATAAATTAATACATGAAATAAAAAATAAATGTCATACTCATGGCTAAAATAAAGGTCAAAGCTTATTCTCACACTATCAGGTGGTGGAGGACATCACAGTTATTGAATTGTAAAGTAGTTACTAGTTGGAACTCATTTCTTGGTTAAAGATGCTATAGTGTTGTCCCAAATTACAAATAAACACTACTTATTTATTATACTACTTATACTACTTATAATATAAAATAACAAGTGCCCATGGTGTAAGCAGGATAAAGTTGTGCCGTGTACTTATCAAACAAATGATGCACGGTCGATGACTGCAGAGGAAAAACAACACTGCATAATGCATCATTTCAATAACAGCACGTCTCGTCTCGTGGTCGATTATCCCATGTGTAATCTCTTTATGGAATACAATGAAGTATAGGCTATTTTATGCTACATATACAACAATTCATTAAAACAGAATATACCATAGAATGTTGTGATCTCTACAGGAGGCTATGTTTAAACAAATCCGACAGTGTAGGCTCCAAGGCAAAACAACAACTATAAGACCATAATGATTCTGACACATTACCCTGAATCAATATGAGGCAGGGGGTATTCTTACACAGGAGGAGCCCCCTCATTTCTAGAAAGCAGTGTTTTGTACAGAAATGACTGATTTGTGTAATATATATTGTTGTTTTAAAATGGGATTGGATTGGTAAAATCCACAAAAGTCTAGTTGATCTATACTGTATTTTACTGAATAAATCTAGCTTCGTGTAAACTTGTAAACAAAGGTTTCATTCACCCTGTATTCCATTCCATGTACGCTGCTCTAAATCCTAATTATCCTAATTAACAGTCAGCGACAGTTAATTAGAATTTCTGTCTAATTAGACAATTAGACAGAAATTATTTATTTAAAGTCGATACCACTTAGACTCTGGTATTTTCTTTGAGAATTTCCCGTAGTTTCCTCTCATGTTTGGCCTGCCCTACAATATGGGTATAGGCTGGGGACCAAAAGTGATCCCATCAATAAAAGTGACCATTCAAAAGTGATCCCATGATAAAAGTGATCATTCAAAAGTGATCCTGTGATAAAAGTGTTCTTTCAAAAGGGATCTCATGATAAAAGTGTTCTTTCAAAAGGAATTCCAAATATACCTGTATTATTTTCTAGAGGTTTAGGGACCAAAGATCATTGGAGTTGCATTACGGAACCTACGTGTTGTTACATTTAATGTCCTCGTACTACAACAATACTATTATATGGTCAAGTATTGTAGTGTTGGGAACTGCAAAAACAGCAGCAAACTAGAAATGCATTCTGTCGAGCTGCAAACTTGCGCTATGTACACAAGTTGTGCGCGAGTAGTGCAACTTTATCTTTGACTCTTGTCAACTCTCTTTCCCAATGTAAATTGCAAGCTTCTTTGGCAAATGGTTAAATAGAAACGGACACTATCAGCATCCATGGACTTTTTTTGAGTGGTGTAAACCACTCCTACAACTGGCTTTGTTAGTGCAGAAAAAATGAGCATGGTTGCTATGTTCACCCTGTTCACCCGGGTGTGATTTAATTACGTCAGACATTTAGTGCAGAAAAAATGAGCATGGTTGCTATGTTCACCCTGTTCACCCGGGTGTGATTTAATTACGTCAGACATGATTTCATTACGTCAGACAGGCTATACCTTACACCACTCAGTTCACACGGGTGTGATTTTTAAGTTATGTTTTAAGTTCCCTATCTATAACTTTGAAACTCAAATTGGTTACGTCAGTTTTTAGATAAACATACATAGTTACGTCATCAGCCAATCCCTGATTGGCCGAGCGACGCCACCAACATATGGAGCCAATACAATCGGTCGAGGGGCCACCGACATACGCAGCAAGCTATCAACTTGCACTCTGATTGGCCGAGCGACGCCACCAAAGACAATACACAATCCCTGATTGGCCAGGGATGCCAACAAAAAATCACAATCGCTGATTGGCCGAAGGAGTCACCGACATACGCAGCCAAAAACAGTACTTGCACTCTGCAAGTACTGGGTAAGAACGATGGTCCCTGATTGGCCGAGGGACAACACCGACATACGTGGCCGATTGAGATATGACAGTAAGTTGACAGGAGTCAGCAGTAGGTTGCTCGCTCTGCTCGTGCACAAGTAGGCCATTCACTTGTGTGCAAAGCGAAAGTTGGCAGCTCGACAGAGTGCATTTCTAGTTATGTCATTATTTCATTATTATTTTTTTCGAGCGAGCCGTAGCTGTGCGACAATTTTAGTGGAGCACATTAGCGCTCTGGTTGTAGTTCACTTAGCAAGAGGAGACGTTTTTAAAGCTACAATTCACAAATTATTTTGATGAACAAAATATAATTTTAACCAATCTATATGGTATAGCATACAATATAAATATAGCACATCTGCAGTGGTTGTTATTTTAACCAATTCAAATCCCAGGCATTTTCGAATTGCAATTGCATTTATTTGGTGGGATGACAGAAAACTTACATCAATTCAAAACACATCCACCTGGCTCAATATGTGGTGCTTGCATAACAGGAGGGGGGGTAAATAAAGGAATCAAGGATTAAAAAAAAAGGGTGACTGGGAGAGAGCTGGCATCATCTGTGGCCATGCCTGTGAACACCCCTAACCCATATTATATTGTACAAACCACTCAACTTTAGCCTCTCTCACAACTCATGCATGGTTGGGCTGAATCATAGCCTATCAAAAGCCAAAATTCCACCTGTCCAATACAGAAAGTCCAGTTTTAAATCACAACGGGCGTCTAGCCATCCCGCCCCAAGTCATCCTCCCCAAGCAGAGGGAGGTGGGAGCCAGAGAGGGAGGGCAGCCCCGGTTGGTGACCTCTTAGTTGTCTTTGGCGCGGAGCTGTGCCCTCTTACCCGTGACAGCCTGGAATCCGGTCTTGATGCTAGCGACCGAGCAGCGGGAGCGGCAGGTCTCACATTGTAGGAAGTAGAGACGAGTGTCCTTTTGGAGGATGGTGTCTGGAGAGCGGCAAGTGTGACACGTCACATATTCCTTGATATATCTTCTCAATATATTTTCTATCTGGTTCTGCTGAAATCTGCCTTTAATCACAAGCTGGTTATTTCCATCAATGGAACCACTTGTACCCAACTCAGCCAAGAGGAAAGCCAGGAGATGCTTTGGCTGACGATGCAACAGTTTGCAGATGTCTGTGAAGTTTACAAAGGACGTTTTCTTGGTACCCACTCGCACCACCTGAGGAGGCTTCATCACAAACTTCCTCTTCTCTCCAGCCACCATGTCTGGGTTCTTCTCCTTCATGATGTTGAAGACTCGGTTGAGCAGCTCGTCATACGAGTAGTCTCTCTCTGAACCAGCCCAGGCTGGTCCCGTGGGGGAGCTAAATGAGATACCATCATTTTCCCCCTCGTCATCCTCAAGAGGGTCATCCTTTTCCAGCAACTCTCCCTCCAACTCTCCCTCCTCAAAGTCCACTTTTTGGGGATTCTTCTTGGTTGGAAGCAGGAGATCAAGGTGGTCCTCCTCTATAGCCTCTATCTGCTCACCATCAATCTTCAGCTCCTTAATTCCCTCAACTTCATTATCAACCACTTTCTTCGGTTTCTTCTTTTTTTTCTTCTGGTTGAAGAAGTTCAGGTCATCCAGATCGTCAGATTGTTCTTTCTTCTTTCCTTCATCCTCATCTAGATCCAGCTCCTTGTCTTCTCCCTCTGGTTCCAACTCCTTCGCCTCCATCTCCTTGGACTCTCCTCCTACCCCCTCTCCTCCTTCCTCATCCAGTATGAAGGGCTTCTTCTTCTTCTTTTTCTTGGTCATGTTGGGGTCGAAAATCATCTCGTCTCCTGACATGTTTGCGGATTAGAATTGGCCTGGAATCTGTCTCTCTCAATGCTCCGAAAAATGTCTTGTTAGCATGGGACTCGCAGCCCTTTTATGCCCATATGTGGAATCAGTACATCTATATATGGGCATGCCCATATTTGTGCAAATCGCTTGTATCAGCATGTCTGTCTGTGTTGCTTTTATGCCTATAATGGAGAGCCCTGATGTCATCAGTATATACCCATATATGGGCATATTGGGCGCATCAGCAGTTCTGGACAACTGGATCTCCATGTCTTCAGAAGCCTGCATATGGCAGAGTCACATTCATTCATTGCAGATTCACTGCCACTATACAGGTATACATTACAAGACATGAATGCAGTGTGTTATTGTATTAAACAAAACCAGATGTATTTATATTGGCCACATGACATCTCACGTCAGCAATGGTTGTTTAACTGCTGTAAACGAACATTAAAAGTTCATAGACTTGGCTGTCACATGATGTCACGTTTTGTGCGCCAAAGCCAGGCATTGGAGGGTGTAGGGTCGTATTAACGGACCCCTCACCAACCTTAATCCGGTAGCCTGTAAAACAAGCGCCCCCCTCAGTGACAATCGACTACCAGGCTCTGCGTAAAAGGTCATCCCACCACAATCATTAGGGTCCATCCTGCACTCTGTCTGATTCCTTCTGTGCAACGTTGACACTTTGAGTCTGAGGGTGGTGCTAAAGGACATCCATTACATCACCAACACCAAAACGTTCCATCCACTGCAGAGCATCAAGATGCATAAATAATACACTACATATAATGGAAATAATACAGCCAGTAGTTTTCAAGATATCTTGCATTAACTTTTTGGGCCTAAATAAAACAAAAATCACACTTGTGTGAAGTGAGTGGCGCTCTTATCATCATGCATCACATTCCGTGCTCAGCCAATCAGCTGAGCACATTCCGTGCTCATACATACACACATACACACAAAGCTGTGCATTGGAGCGGCTAGCACCACTCAAAAACTGGGCATGGGGAGTCAGTTAGCCATTTAGTGCACTGGCTATAAGTAACAGTATGCTCCTTCTTGTGAGTCATGGAGATCCGAATTTGAATCCAACTCCTATACCACGTCTCACAGGGGTCCATGCCATGCCACCCCTCCATGCCCCCCCCACCCCACACACACACACACACACACACACACACACACACACACACACACACACACACACACACACACACACACACACACACACACACACACACACACACACACACACACACAAGAGGGGCAATAAGTATTTTCAGAATGGAAAACATGGGCTTTTGTCCCAGCATGCATCTCCCTTGACATGTCCGTCCCTTGCCAACAGAGGGCTTATGGCAGCAACAGGGACCGCTATTTTCAGAATTGGGTCTGTGGCTATAAAATACATATCAAGGAGATGATCCTGAATTACGTAGATCCCCTTGGAATCCTTTCCTTATACAAAAACATTCTCACAGCTGTGCCACCTTTCCTCTCCTCCAGTTGACTTCAGGGTCTTCCACAGCCGCTTCGGTAATGAGGGACAGTTCTTGTAGAACTTGTAGGGGACAACACTCAGATCTTGTCTTCTTCACAACAATCATTATTTTTTGAGACACATATTATGTGTGTCTCAAAAAATAATTTGGATACATTGAATACTTAGCCAAAAATCATTACTGTCATGATAATCACCTACATCTGAGGAAGAAGCTCAATACTGCCATCTGCATGCAACTTTCATGATTTAGACAGGTCTGTAGCCTACAGTTCATGTTATTTGGTAGTGGTACATAGGCAATAAGGATCCCCCTTAGTGATAAATCAATACAATTGTTCGTCTCTCAAATTTTGTGGTATTATGTAGAAGTCTATGTGGTATTATGTAGAAGACTATGAAAAATATTCAACAATCGTTTACCCAGGCTTTTTAGTTAGGAATTGGAATACATTAAAACAATCCAGGAGGAATATGTTTATGAACAAATTTAAGAACATATTTAACCAGGCTGACATAATGAGAGAAGAACATAACCTGCCTTAGGGAGTAGTTTTAAGGGGAATAAAAACTGGTCATTTAATGCACTGGCTATATGCTCACACCGAGACATGTGTAAAGTCAGGGGGGAAGCATACGGTATTGTATAATTGATGATGTGTTATATCCAATTATGTGCTACAACAAGATGCCTTGTATGTGGATCACATACCTACTGTAGAGTGCATGACATTGAAATACATCAGATGTGTCATTAATACCAATCACAGGTGAATTAAAATGAAATTGACGCATGCACGTGACGTGAAGATTGAATTTCCACACATTGGATAGTATAGTATTTTGTTCAGTGGCTGGTAATGAACTTGCAAGTACCCCCTTTTTGTTTGATTAACCCAATGATGTTGGATTTGCTTCTCATGCCTGTCAATCTGGGAAGCTCGAATCTGTTCTTGTCTGATTACAAGTTTGTACGCAGGCAGGCGCGTGCGCGCGTATAATCCTACAAAATGTGATTTATCTAGCTCAATTTACAATTTAGGCATTTAGTAGACGCTCTTAATCCAGAGCCACTTACAGAAAGCAAGAACAACACATGGTAATACATCAAATACATAATAAATAGTAAGCTAATAAGTAAGCTAAGAACCTAACATCCGTCTAACAGTAGAATAACGTACAATGAAACTATGAGTATACACACTGACTATAGAGCACGCTGGGCAAGACCTATGCTGTAGAGTGTATCGGTAGAAGTAACGGGAGTTTGTCGAAGTACCGCGCAAGGAAATGACATTGACGCTTTACAAATCTGTTTACATTCTCTGTGAATGAAACAAGTGTTGTAATTGGTCGAAAAATATCGTATCCCGGGGAAATACATCTGACGGATGTTCCGGCCTGACACTTCCGCCGATACACTCTCTGCCTTAGGTTGTGACCAGGCTTTTCTCTTCGCAGATGAGTAAGGCTGGGACCGAGGCTAACTATAGAGTGCTATGTCTACATGATAATGCTATCTAAATTACATAAGTTGAGCCTTTGCAATACGCCACGGCCTGTAAGGTCATCGAGGCTAGGGCAAGTGTTACAGCATGTGCTACGGGATAAGATGGAGTCTGAAGAGGTGGGTTTTCAGACTATAGGGGAAGATTGGGAGTGAGTCTGTAGTTCTGATTGCTCAGAATTGCTAGTTTTCCACATAATATTTACTGTTATTTGCATTTACAATATGGTTATCCATCTGCTGCATTAATGTATATTCTGTATCGACCTTGGTTGCACATTTATACATGCATCTATATTCTGCAACCCCAAGGCACAAGTTAAGACCGCGCACCATATGGCGCAGTTCCGCCTTTAATATAGGGCTCATGATGTTGCATGAATCAGTTCCAAGAGAATCTCCAAACTAATGCCTAAGCACAACCATTGAAACATATACCTATACTTAACCTATGTAATGTCATGCTTAAACATTTCCATTATGAATTCATACCTGCATTTGATTGGCACCACTTGCCTCTGGCTGTTCACGCAATGCATCATGGTTATGATACTGCCGGTTCAGCAGCTGCTATATTATTTCTATATTTTGTCCATACACCAGGGCACTTCTTGTTTTCTGGATCTCAAATCTGGCCTTACATACTAGTCTGACCCTTGCGCCACAGGGCAACGCACATGGGTAGGCCTACATGGGTGACATCAACGTTCAGAGTAGTCCATGAATCATGATGCGAATGTGGACAAACACATTCCATCAAAACTGCTTGCGCAGAGTGGTGTGATGTACACTTCCACTAACTCTGCAGCGTTTGAGTCGCATTATGTGCATACGATTGGCATCCTCTCCGAGCCATCCTCGTCAATGTCATAAGAAAAGTATGTTGACTGAAGTGTCAATGTAAGATGACTTGAAAGCATGACTCTTGGCCTGGAGTGTATGTTAAAAGCCTTGAACGTAGGCCTTTCTTCATATTTAAGCTGCAGATGAACGACAGGATTAACAAGCTTTGTTTGTTAGTTACAATGAAACGATCACTCCAAGCCTCAATGTCCAAGTAAATTTGTAAAAAGGCATTTGAGGGTGAAATGTTTCATCTTCTCATGGATTTCAATTGCTTGAACTCATATTTATGAAACTTTATGACTTATCTCATCGTAACTGTGTTCTTACTATAAACCGAGACAGACAACAGGCTGGTGTCACTATGACAGTTCACCCTGTGTTATGATGAGAAGAAGATACATAACATCACAGCTCCCTCATGTGGTCTTAAAAAGCATTACTCTGATATTAATCTCCTCTCTTCAGCATTGACAACAGTGGATTCCTTGTGTCAAAATACTAGTTTGTCTACAGACAAAACAGGTCAACAAGACAATATTATGGACCTTACCCTCCACACTGACCTCTGCCACCTGGAATTGAGAATGCTGTTCATTGACTACAGTTACACGTTCAACACCACTGTGCCCTCCAAGCTCGTCACCAAGCTCAGAGACCTAGGACTCAACGCAACCCAGTGCCACTGGATCCTGGATTTCCTAACAGACAGATCAGAAGTAGTACAGATCTCACGTACTGCTGCACTCATTCTCACCTCACTCTCACATAATAAGGCTAGGTTCAAAATGGCTTCAGAGAAACTTGAACTTGTGCTGCGCTTTAAGCTTTTTCGGGCACACAAAGAAAGTTAAGACATTCCAAGTGATTTCTGCTATGGTATCCCACTCCATATGGAACTAAGACATTCAGAAAATGAGATCAACTCTTTGAAATGCAGGCTCATCATGAATATTCAAAAGAAATACTGTGTTGTGTTAAACAGTAAGGCCAAGCGACTTTCACAGAGTGAATTAAAATGTATTTTCTTGCATTAGGATACATCCCACAGGGCAGTCTGTTAACAAACAAATCATTAAAATGAGGTTAACTTTTGATGCATATAGTCATAGTGCTCTCATAGTATAGTCAGAACAGCATTGAAAAACATTCCAACTCTGAGCAGACATTGAGGGACATTTAACCACTTAAACCAAGTCTATAGTGATAGCTGAGTTGGCTCTGCACTTTTCTCATCTCCTTAATATAAACCAAATCTCTTTGCCAGAAATAACAGATCCACAAGCTCACAATGCGTTGCATTGCGACACGTTGTGAGCTTGTAGATCAGCTATTTCTGGTGAAAGGTCCCCCAGAATAAGCGACACTAGGGTTCAACTGCATCCAAACTTAACATTTATAAAAAAGGCTGTTCTTTCTCCCAAGATCCAAAACAAGATGCAGTTTGTAAGATTTCAGAAAACATTAGCCATTCACTGCAGTCACAGAGAAGAAAAAGAAAAATCTTAATATGCAGAGTACTCCTTTTCCCGTTTCATATTTTCATATCAATACCCCAATTCTAAGCCATTTTATTTAACTTTCTTATTATGCTTTAGGAATTTCAGCAGTTTTCTGTCTTGTTGCACTTGCTCTTGTTGCATAAAATGTACCAGCATTATCATTTTGTCGAATGAACCCTGGAGAGGAAACATGTCCACTCAAATATATTCTATTAGGATAATATTCTGTTATCCATGATTTCTCCAATACAGTACATTAGGATGTGCATGTGACATACGTTAGGTCTTGTTTGATGGCAACAAATTTCACATGGGCAATGACACGGCCAAGAGGTACTGCACGGCATGCGATAGTGCAGACATACTGCTTTGGAAATATCCCACTTCTGTTTCAAATTAATATCAGAAAATCATTAAGTTAAAGCTAAACTGTGTAACCTTTTCAATAAAACAAAAGTTCAATTTGATATATTTATTGACTGGCAAAAGTTTCACAACACCCACTCCATGAATCTCACCCCCGAAAGCCTTTTCTAAATATGTTAAAATAATACAAGTGTACATGGGTCACTTCTCCCGGGAGGGGGGAGCAGGTCACTCCCCCTTCCCCTCTCTGACAACATGATCCATTGTAAATAAATGTGGATGTCATGACATGCAATATCACCATCTGCATTTTAATAGTTCTTCTAAAAACTCACTTCTGTAGTCAATACTGTGACAGTACACTATCCTTTCAAGTGAACAGAACCATGTCCCACTTCCTTTAAAAAATATATATATCTACAGTATAGTTTCCTTGCATATGCAGTTTTATCTGAAACTCAAGCGAGGACACTCCGTGTACACACTTGGTGTGTTCACTCCAGGATGTTTAAAGAAAAAGGTTCATCAGTTAACATGTGTAAACAGGGTGTTTGGTCACATGCCAGAGCCAGTGATGAAAGATAGCAGCCATGATTAGATGTACATAAAAAGAAGACAACTTTGGTAGTTTGTCGATTATTTTGGTTTCGAAGCCAACGAAAAGAGTAGCTGATAGATCTAAATGATGTGTACATGTCACACATGTATGGAGTGGGTGGTTGACGGAATCACTAGGAAATTAAGGTAATATCGGTACAGTACATTGTTGATGTGCAATGACATCATCCTTCGGAACAACCATAGTACATAATACTGTATTTACAGTATGTTCAAATGTATGGATCAGGGCTTAAAAGCAAAATTCCTTTTCAATCGGTTTGCCCCGAGCAGAAACATCCTTGACTTTTTGTTTTTCAAACTGAATAAAAAAAAAGTTTTTCACAAATACCCTTTAACCCATTTAGACCTGAGGACGCATCTGTGTCATATTATAGCTTTTAACCCATTTTGGGCGGGAACCCCTTTTGGTGTTTTAACTAAGCATTATGTTATACTTTAGCTATTGAAAAATAGCAGATCTACAAGCTCATAGCGCGCCACCGAGTGGCGCTATGAACTTGTAGGTCTGCTATTTTTGAAAAATCGTAAAAATGCGGCACAAATCTTTGAATATATATTCTTTCAGAGCGAACGTTTTTTTTATTTCGACGTCTGAATGGGTTAAAAGGTAGGGCAAAAACACTGCAAGTCTGTCCTATAGCAGGAAATGCCATTGATAGAACGAAGGCACACGTATAGATCTAAAGACTTCCTATTATAGGAACCAAGAAATAACATAGTAGTGGAGATTTAGAATTTACATTTCTGTATCCTGATAATGTATCCATTTTCATTTCTGCTCCTAGTCCAATATCGCTCGTTTCTGTTCCTCTAACCGCTTTGGAGCCCTGGTATGTACTCAAACTAATATTTGGAAATATTTTAGGTTTCATTGCTCTGTTTCTACAACTGTTGCCTTTCAGAACTGTTGCTTTTGAAGAGGAAACAGATTGTGTAGACTTCTTAACAGGCTGTCCCGGTCACTGTAAACCATATAGGCATGTCTATGAGAACAAGTGTTCCTTTTAAAAAGGGCAGAGGCAGTCAGTGGGAAGGGGTGATCTCACGAGGGGACCCTTCAGCCGCTTGCTCTGGGCTCTGGCTCATTTCTCCGGGGTTCTGCTCCGGTTCTTCAGGTTTCTGGCCTAGTTCTAGCAGCTCGGGATTGAGCTTCCGGGTCTCGCCGATGAGTCGTTTGATGCCCACCAGCCATTGGCTGACCTCTGTCACGTGATCCACCATCAGAGAGCGGTGGATCTCATCGGCCGCGTCCCAGTGACCCGACCGCAACTCTGGACAGACAAGAAAAGGAGGTGGACATAGTAGGACTATTCCATGTTCCAGCAGCACACTTACATTGTGGAATGGTAGGAATTGGGGAATATACTGTAGAATAGACACCCAAGCTTACAGATAACACCTTGAATGCCCGGATGTAGTTGGAACCAGTAAATCAGCGCGCCCAGCGATTTGTGGCTTCAGAGCCCATTTCAAGGTTACTCCACGCCATATTGGAAGTAGCTAGAAGTAGCCAAAATACCCTTTGGAGGATCGACAGCAACCGGAGCTATGATTACTTCTAACGCGACAAGCGACGGGACACCGATGGGCTGTCAAAAACACAATCTTTGGTTAGAGTTGGAAGCATTGATTTAGAATCAAGAGTTATTCACGTTTTAAGATTTTCGATCTCATCCATTAAAATGGAGGGGGACCACTTTGGATGACGTCCCAACAGGAAATGAAATCGAATGTTGCCCAACAGGCGCTCCCAGTCTGTGGAGCGGTGTGCTCGGTTATGGAATGATTAATGTTCCGTCTTTTGATTAATCTCCGTTCCTTGCATCCGACGTAATTAATTAATAAGGTGGAGACCTCCGCCCCGGGCCCTCAAACTGTTAATGTGGTGTCTTTCCATACTGGGCTACATACGCGAGCAAAATAAAAGCAAATATGGGTGGCCATAACAACTGCGATGTGCGAGCCTGGTTACAAGTCAACATTTGATATTGCCAGAGCCTTGTTTAGCCTGCTTGGAACTTGACACAAAAAAGTATAGGTCTAGTACCAGGTACTAACAGAAAGACAAAAGAAACATGAAAAAGACATGGCGACTGCAGTGGAGTACTGACAACAGACAAGGTTTGTTGACTGTAAGACTGTACAGGTAAGTAATGGTGGAAAAATTACTCATCATACTGTATGTTTTGTAATAATAATCCAAATCTAGAAAGTATGTATGTTTTCAAATAAATGTAGTGGAGTAAAAGTTATGGAAATTGGGTTACTTTACACCACTGCTACTTAGTAGTTACAGTCCTAGCCTAGCCTTCAGCCTCTGTTGTTCGACTGTGAATACCAGAAAATGTTCTTTTACTTTCTGGTATTGACAGCTGACACTGGTAGAGCAGCACTGGGGTCTGTGCTGGTACTGGCTGTTCTCTACAATATTATTACGAACAGTTATTGCTGTGAACTGACATCAGAATAACATTTTAATACTGTTCTGCTACAGTCTGACCCCACACTAACTCTACATCATCACAAAACTCTCTCAAGTTGCGTCTTTCTCTTTTGTCAGGCAAGGGCGGGTCGCATCGCAACGTGATGTGAGCTTGTTGATCTGCAATTTTCGCTACCATCTATAAATTCACAAAATCTCTTGTGTGTGTGCAACTGTTCTAGGCATAACTTGGACACCGTCCAACCGATCGACCAATGGCATGTGTGTCACTGATGGCCTGGGGGTGTGTTGTGATAAGTGGGAATTTGGTTGGATAAAACAAAATAACAGACAGATTACCCTGGGCCAGAGTGCTCATCCGTCTTCTGACTGGCAGAGAGAGTCGTCCAGACCTCCAGCTGTCTTCTAGGACGCGGACCCTCTTCACCACCTCATCACACACGTGACCCTGACAGAGGAGTCACACAGGCCTGGTCAAATCAACAACCAACCCCCTTTGCCCCAACTTTGTTTAACTCATTAAGACCTGAGGACGATTCCACAAATGTCTTCTAAAACAGTTTTCTGAAAAACGTGTTTCTATGTCAGTGGTGCTCAAACTTTTTCATGGCAAGGACCACCTAAAATTATATGCATTTGGCCGCGGAACCCCCCCATCTCAAAATATTTTGTTACAGGAACCTCGGCTCAGAGGCAATTTGACTTAATAATGTTCGCTTGTATGTATTCAAAGCTGACAAGAGCACACATTTTCACAATAAAAATAAATAACAGTTCTACAAGCTCGTAGCGGTAGCGCAGCACAAAGTGACATGTTACGTTATTAGCTTGTATATCTGATATTTTTGAATAGCAAAGTATAAAATAATGGTCAAAGCAGCTACAATATAAAATTACACAGATGCCTTCCCGGTCTTAATGGGTTCAACTAAAACAAAGCAAAAGCATGGCTCACTTTGACGGAGTGTCGACAGACGGCGAGTGCCCAGTTCAACACAGAGACCACTTCCTCAACGTCAGGTTCCGTGTCTGTTCGGCTGTCGTCCGCCTGCGACTTCACCACCTGACCCATTGGAGGAGTGGACCCGCCCACACAGGGAGGGGGCGTCGCCATCGGGCAGGGGGGGTGAGCTAGGAGCAGAAAATACAGAGAAACTAGTCACACTTTTGGCCGCACTTTTGGCAAACCTTTGGGGGCATGTACACATGCCCCTCAATGTTAATTGAACTCAGAGTGTAAATGGAACCAAATGGACCCTTGGTTCCATTTATACACTCTCTAGAGCTACAAATGGATAAAACACCATGTCATACTGTGTATGAACTATGAATGGTCAAACTGTTCAAACAAGCTGTCAGACTGATAAGAGCAGGTTGTGTGTGTGGTGGCATTACACATTACACAAAAATAACTACCAATGGCACTCATATGGAAGGCACAAACCAACAGTTTTTAAATCAGATATCAAAGTGGATGCAACCAGGTGTGTTTAGTTTCAGCTGAACAGAAGCAAAATGTCGGTGGCACAGTTGGTAGTGCTGTCGCCTCACAGCTAGAACGTCCTGGGTTCTATTCCCGCTCGGGACGCTGTGGGTGCTGGCGCCGTGTTTCCTCCTCCACGTCGTCAGTTCCCATACCCGAGGCGGGGTTGGCAAAAGGGCCTTTCTGTGTGGAGTTTGCATGTTCTCCCCGTGTCCCCTAGGGTAGGTACCCTCACAAAAAACATGCAGTAATCCTGGTCTCTAAACTGCCTCCCCCTGGCCAGCCGGGGCGCCTGATGGAGGGGAAAGGAACTGGTTGGAATAACGTGTTCCTTCCACGCGCTACGTCCAACCAGGGAAACTCCCCCGTCAGGTGTAAAAGGAGCAACTTGGACACTCATGCACTCAAGTCCGTTGCTCTCCCCATGTCCCCCATATATGGGGACTAGGTTGGCAGAGGGTGTGTAGAGCCCAGGATCACATTAGATAATTGACACAAGGGTGAAAAATAGGTTACAAAATCGTGGGATAAAAATTATTAAAAAAACAAGCTTCAGACACGCCTCCTCAGGAGACTTGGCTCAGATCTGAACGCATTTGTTTTGGCGTTAGGAACCCGTATGACCTTGCTGAGGTCGACCCCAGGCAGGGTTTGAACCCACAACCTTCCGTATGAAAGGCATATGCACTAACAGCTACATTATATATAATGTAATACCTTCAAGACATGATCTAAACCAGAGGTTCCCAACCTTGAGATTCCCTTCTTGCGTGCCACTGGTACGCGAGAAGGGAATCTCAAGTTTTCCCGTCGTATTTTCAAATCCATTTGAAAACACGAGAAAAAAAGAGAGGACAAACACAGGCAGCGGATTGGCCGTTGCGCGTAGAGCACGACCCTCAATCACCCATTGGAATGCAAATGCATGCCTTTCAGGCAGCCTTTGTATCATACTCGTCTGGCAGGTATATCTCTTTGAAAACCTTTTGTGCTTACTGTGCTTCTGATTGTGCGGGGGTAAAGACACATCTTGCCTGCCCAAAATGTAATTCCTAGAAACCGTTTCCCGACCTTCCTTCACAAGGTCGGGAAACTGTTTGGAAAATCAGTGGTAAAAAGTTGACTCTTCTCCTCCTTGGTATCCTCACCCGTTCATATGTGTGCTCAGCCGCGGAACAACAGCTGCAGCCTATTTTATCACGATCGCGCTAATGAAACAGTGCGGTACAGGCTTATTATTTCATTTAAAGTATCAGAAGTTGATGTTACCCAGGTAAAGTAGGCTAATGCGTCACTCTGAATGTTTAACGTTTTCCACATGTCCAAAAGTAATTTATGAAAAAGTCATAAGCCTAACCTGTTTTTTTTTAAATCATGCGATCATTGTTGATATAACGCCATTTAGGTCAATGATATAACATTGTGTTGTGATATAATAATATAGCAGCGGGTAGACCATAAGGGCCAGTCAACTGTCACCCCCCAACCCCCCCAGGTCCGCGAACATTTTATGAACTGTCAGCCGGTCTGTGACAATAGAAAAGGTTGGGAACCCCTAATCTAAACCTACAATCATTCATCGGCTCACTTAGATCAGCTAGCACAGGAATGCTGTTTGAGCCTCCTAGGCCTAAAGCACCCTGGACAACTCTACACAATCTGACCTAGATTCTTCTTCCTCCTGGCTCCCAAACTGTGGAAAGAACTCCCCATCGCAGACTCACACACACTTTTCCACTGAAAACTCTTCAGTCGACCTCAGCCCTAGAACTCCTCTTTGTATCTTGTATTTTTTTTTTATAGGTTATAGTTTACTGTGCAGAAACATCTTGGTCACTTGATTTGCTTTTGTTGACCATAAATGTTATAGGAAGGTAATTTAAATGTCATGTTGTTTAGAGTAAACAGGTTCATTGTTTACCTGGTATCCTAGTTTCTTTGAGGCACTCTACTTATGTGGCTATTTACTTTAGTTCATGCTTACTCTGCTTAATCAGTAAGTCGCTGTGGAAAATGCCTAAATTGTAAATATCCTGTACATCTCAAGCAAGCACTAGTCATTCTGCTAGTTACCTGGTTGGTCCAGATGTTGACACTGTCACCCACATTGGCACCTATTAACTCTTTTATTGCCCGCTAGGTGGTAGCATAAGCACAGCTAAGCCTTGCCAGCCATTGACTCCCATTCTACGAGCCTCCGTTTTCATTTCCAGGTTATCAGGGAGGTGGGGGCTGTTGTTATGAGGAGTGATCGTTAGCATTAGCGCACACTGTTTAACTCTCGTCATAAAAGGTTAGATGTCCGGAGTGATGCGAGACAAAGTTACAAATGAAATCCGATCATCGGATGCACGACGGCTCACCATGGACAACCCATGGATGAAGCTTTAGAGATACAGGGCATTGAAAATCCTGCTTTTAATGGAGCCTGGATGTAAAAATCCCATAGCTGGTGGGGACGGAGGAGTTGCATAGCTACCGGAGCAATGCTAAAAGGTAAATTGGGGGTCGCCGCTTTCATATATGGAGTATACGGGGGTCTACGAACATGTTCGTAGTTGGCACCTGCCGTAGTACCCTAGCCTAGGGGGTCCGAATATGTTCGTAGATGGCAGAAAGATAATTAACTTTGATTCTGTACACAAGACCTGCACATCAACAGAAATAGTCTCTATGCACATAATGCCATTTTGGAAACATCTTCTTACTTCCGGGCCTCTTCCGACTTGTGTTGCCGATGATACTAATTAAAGCTCTGTTCCATTTAGTGTGCAGTGGTTCTCAAACTTTTTTTAATTTCAAGGACCCCCATAACTCTGAGAGTGTACAAATGGACCCTTGCAAATGGACAACGCCTTGTATTTGGTACCTTGAAGCGGACGAGGCGGAGTTGCCCCACACGGAGGAGGGGCCAGTGGGTTTGAGACGGGAGGGGCAGGCGGTGATACTCCTGGACCTGGAAACCGGAATTAAAATAACATCATCATTATCATCATCATCATCATCATCACAGTACGCAGGCTTAGTGACTAAACAGGAACTATGGAATATGGTAAAAGTAATGACTGTAAGCGGAGGGGTTTTATTGAAGAGACTAACACGGATAACACAGATACTACGGTACTCACTCCACTGCAGTATATTATTATTAGTATAGTGGCAGAAATATACATTATAGTAGGAGTACAATGTCAGTGGTGTGGGGAGAGAGTTTGAGTGACACACACACACACACACACACACACACACGTCACACACACACACACACACACACACACACACACACACGCTTTCATTTTATAGTGTTCCTGTTTCCATTTTGTCTGTTCATTTCTTTATCAGCACTTCCAATTTCACTTGTTTATCCTCAAAGTCAATATCCTGAATACTGTATGAGTGTGTGAGTTCTCTCTTCTTCTGATTGGATCAAATTGTTATCTTGACCTGAAAATTCATTTTCTGATTACTAAAGAGCTGGAGACAGGGAGACGTCCGTTACTGAATAACAATGAATATTGAGCTATTACAACAAATGTAACATCACTTTCATTTAAATGAATAATATGTATCATGTTTGTTACTATTTAACATGCTGTCTTATGTTCTTCATTGCTGTGATATATAGTCTCATCACGTAATGATATATCGCCAAACCCTACTGTAGGTAAATATATATAAATAAATAATAAATAAATAAAAGAATGTGTTCGTACTTTGACCAGTGAGCTGTGGAGGTGGGACTCTCTTGTTTAGGAGGTTCCTCTTGGGTCCCTGGGCTGTCTGGAGGCCGTAGGAGAACTGTGGAGGGTCATTCCATCCACGCTCCTGGTTGCCTTGGTAAAACAGAGTAAAGAAAACATTTAAGTGAGTGTTGATTTATTGTATTTTATTGAACCAAAGTAAAAGTACAGTTTGCATGTTCTCCCCATGTCCCCTAGGCCTAGGGTATAGGTACCCTAAAAAAAACATGCAGTAATCCTGGTCTCTATACTCCCCCTGGTCAGCCGGGAGTCCGGGACACCTGATGGAGGGGAAAGGAACCGGTTGGAAATGGAATAACGTGTTCCTTCCACGTGCTACGTCCTACCGGGGACACTCCCCCTGTCAGGTGATAAGAACTAAGGAGCCTGCTCTCTTCTCATGCATTGAAGGAAGCAGGAGCTCAGTTCGGGGCTCGCCCTAGGTTGGCAGTGGGAAAGTAGCGCCCGGGATTATAGCTTAGGCAATTACAAAATCGTGGGATAAAAAGATGTATATAAAAAACACATACACACTCAATCCAGTGCAACTAGCCCAAGGCTAGTCTCTCGAGACAGACTGTTGATTCCAAGAAAAGAGGGCACTGACGTTCCTTTATTTTTTTACGATGGGTTTGCACACACACAAATGCGCGCGCACACACACACACACACACACGTTCTTTATTTTAATCCGCAAATTACAATTATTTTTTACAGGGAAGCAAATATAACAGGGTTGACAGTTCATGGGCACCTAAGGACACACATGGTACCTTCTCCTCCACACAGACAGATTGCCTATAACAGCTGAAACAGAGCAGTATTTGGCTTTGCTCTTTGTCATGCCAGCTATTGTTAGGCCACTCGTGGTCAGTTTATGTACATGGTCCAGGCTTCTGAATATCAATGGCGAATCTACATCGACACCCAAGGTTTGTTATGATTCCAAGTAATGGTTGGCACTTAGAATGTTTATCTTGGAATTAAATCAAAGACACAGCCCGCCTCCAGAGTCAGGACCTCCTTGTGACAATATAGCCTCTTCCATTTGTTTTCTTTTCACACACACACACACACACACACACACACACACACACACACACACACACACACACACACACACACACACACACACACACACACACACACACACACACACTTATTTATTAACAGTAGTACATTTCAAGCACAACTCAATACAAACACTGTTAACTGTGGACGACACCATAAAGCATTACACTTGTTTACAATAGGGTCCACCATTTTCAATTCATCACCTAGCTGTTGTAAAGTATTTTCCTGGTTTTATCCTCGTAGCAGTACAGTTTTTGTATTGACTTGTACCCACTGTGGCTCGCACACACACACACACACACACACACACACACACACACACACACACACACACACACAGACAGAGACACACACACACACACACACACACACACTTATTTATTAACAGTAGTACACACACACACACACACACACACACACACACACACACACACACACACTTATTTATTAACAGTAGTACATTTCAAGCACAACTCAATACAAACACTGTTAACTGTGGACGACACCATAAAGCATTAAACTTGTTTACAATAGGGTCCACCATTTTCAATTCATCACCTAGCTGTTGTAAAGTCTTTTCCTGGTTTTATCCTCGTAGCAGTAGTTTTTGTATTGACTTGTACCCACTGTGGCGCGCGCGCGCGCGCGCACACACACACACACACACACACACACACACACACACACACACACACACACACACACACGCCTTTAAAATGTGTTTAGTTTAGCAAGCACACACACTCACAGCCAGTCAGTCACTGGCCACGGTAAGAAATTACATCATTGTCAATTTGGTTGTTTTTAACCTCACGAGAACAGTTAAAATGTTATTATCCTGTGGAAGATTCAATCATAGTCATACCTGGTTTGATGTACATGTTGTCTTCCATTGTTTACACGTAAGGCGCAGAGTCAGAATCTAAAGCTTTTCTTCTAATCGTTCGAGGTGTAAAGTAAACTGTTAAACAACCGCTTGCCTTTACTTTCATCGGACTGAAGAAAAAACAACAAACGACTGTTTTTTTCCGGGACACGTGGATGGTGTGTCGTATTTCCTGTGACGTAGTCAGCAAGTTCATAGTGACGATGTCGCCCTCTAGTGACTACCGTTGACTGTTGCCTCAATGCCTACATTAAAATCATTGTTGGATGGATGAATGGCTTTCCCAGTGGTAGCTTCGTTTTTATTTAAATTTTTGGTAAAAAAACAATGTCTAAAACAATATATTTGTCACCAGAAGTCATATGAAGCATTATATTGTGATAATACTATATAATTAAATATGTTTTTGGCCCTGTATCGTATGGGTGTGTAAGTGTAACTGCATGAGTGTGTACTAGGCATGCATACAAATGCAACCAAATGGACCCCTCACAGTCTCTCAGAGAGGTGTCCTTGAAATTAAAAAGTTTGAGAACCACTGTACACAAACTGGAACAGAGCTGACCTTAATTAATATCATTCCTTCAACACCTGTGAAGGACGTATAAGGGGCCTGGAAGTAGGAAGAGTTATTTCCAAATTAGCTGCTGTGCATATAGGCCTACCCAAGCCCCCAGAGAGGCTTACCAATGTTGAAGCTGCGAGGCGTAGTGGTGAAACCTGGAACTGCAGCCGGGCCCCTGAATTTTCTGACAAGGAAACCCTTGGCAAATGCGGAAGTATAGAGCCATCTTCCGGGTGCTTCAAAACCAAGCCCCCAGGGAGGCTCTCCAATGTTGAAGCACTCGGCCCTAGTGGTTAGAGTGTGAACTGCAGGCGGACCCGTGGATTTATGACGAGGAAACCCTGTGCATCTGGGCTTTAACATTGAGCGCTCGGTTGCACTTCCGCATTTGCCAACCAAAATTTGTACCTACCCTGTTCCACAACCTTCCCTTTAAGTACACATGTTACCATGACGATGGATTCATGCATCATCACTCCTCATCACCTCTATTCTCTCCTCTCCTCCACTCTGTTGCCCAGCAACCGGTACACAGTGCCCCTCACTGGCCCACCCCAGCACTGAAATATCTCTATCCTCTTATTAATCCTCAGTGTTATTATACTGTAATTAATATATGATGATGATATAATAATAACAATAATATCCGTATCATTGTCTTTATAGTCAGTTTTTTCCTCATCTAAATAGCCACCCACCCTCCACAGTTGGGCGGGGGATCATAACATATATGTCTTTTACATAGATAAAACTATTTTTGCTTGCTAATGACTATAATAACATCCCGTCAGTAAATCAACTGTAAAAAATATATTGTGCACCTTATAAAACAATATAACCTACTACTATAGATCTCTGGCAACATTGGTCTTTCATCACAATCATAAATAGCTTGAAAATGAATTAGGAATATTAAAGGTTAAAGATTGTAAGTGTTGCTGTGTGTCACCGAGGTGGGGGTGGGGGTGCTGGGGAACTACGTCACAGGGAGGAGGAGAGAAGGGAAGGAGGCAGAGAGGGAGAGAGGGAGTGGTGCTGCACGCAACACAGGGTGAACGGGACGGAGAGGAGGAGAGAGAGAGAGAGAGAGAGAGAGAGAGAGAGAGAGAGAGAGAGAGAGAGAGAAAGAGGAGGGGAACAGCCTGGGGAAGAGAAAGGGAGAGAAAGAAAGCGCCGGTATAGGCAGCAGAGGTTTGCTGGTGATTGTTGCATTGTTCATCCTCTGTAACAGAGAGACAGAGAGAAGAGAACTGAGGGAGGGATGTAGGGACAGGTTCCAAGATGGATAGATAGAGACACACTCACAGTAGATGAATATAGACAGAGTGGAATTAAGAACATCTAAACCTTTCGGTATGCGAACAGGCCTCTAGCCATTTGCTGCTGTGACAGACAGAGTTTGTGTGTGAGAACGAGAGCAAGAGAGAGAGAGAGATAGAGATAGAGTAGTGTGGGGAGACAGTGTGAGTGATGTGTAAGAGCTAGCAGAGGACAGAGGATTGGAACACACACACGCACACGTGCACACGCACGGCTGGACGAAGTCATGCTGGGGAAGGATTATATGCTGGCCATTATTATAGTCAACTATGATGGTGAGTATGACTTCTAACATTATCATATTATAGTTAACTATGATGGTCGATTATAGATACGACTTGCACTATGAAACTATACAGTACAAACTGTATAATTTGTTACAGAGTCGAACCCAAGAGCAGAACAACACCGGAGGCAGAGCAAGTTCAAAGTCAAACTATATGGATTAATTAAATCAACAGCTGAATTAAGTGACAAGGCTTATGATGTGGTGAATCAGACAGCGGTCAAACACATGTAGGCGGTCCATACAGGCAAACAAATACCAAAGGGAGGCAGGAGCAGGCAATAATCCAGAAATCCAGAGATGGGCAGAAGGTCAAAAACATAAGTCAACATCTGGAGACGGACACGACTCATAAACTATAGAAATTACTTACAAGAGAGTAAGGAGCCAAGACTGTAGCACACAGTATACGTAACAACAAACACTTGACAATCTGGCAGAGAGTGAGTGATATGGGTCCATGTCTTTATAGGTAGCAAGCTGATGAGGGAGTATAATACAAGCGGGGAATAGCAGGGCTGATGGAGTGGGAACAGGTGATGATGAGGGAGGGGGAACAGATGTGTAGAAGAGCAGGGAAGAGCAGGGCTGATGAGGCAGGGGAGGGAACGGGTGATCATGAGGGAGGGGGAACAGGTGGTCATGAGGGAGTGCATGGAAACAGGTGTGTAGATTAGCAGGGAAGAGCAAGGAACAGGGAGTGGGAACAGGGTTGTATGATGAGGAAGAGGGAACAGGTGTGTAGATGGAACTGAGATAGGTCAGGTGGTTGGCATGTGGAAGTGGCCACTGCTGGCCAGAATAGTTAACTATGATTTTGCGCAGAATAGATATAAGACATATAACACTATACATAATATCTTGTATTATGATGATGGAGAAAGTGTGGGAGAGCAGAAAATAAAATGAAACTATTTTGGTGTCTGCCGCCTTTGTTATAGTGAAAACTAAACTATCTGAAGGTCTAATGTCAACCCGGTAAAGAGAGAGAAATGGGGAGAGACAGAGAGAGCTGTAGAGATAGAATGTGTGGTGAGGTGGTTAGACTGACAATGAAGAACAATGGAGAGGTCTTTGTCCTTGACCTACCGATCCAATGACTGACTGACTGACACAGATCTAACTTAGATGACTGACTGACTGACTGACTGACTGACTGACTGACTGACTGACACAGATCTAACTTAGATGACTGACTGAGTCAGTCTGACAGACAGACAGACAGACAGACAGACAGACAGACAAGGCTACTCTTTCCATCACTGTGAATGACAGACAATTATGAGGAAAAGGGAACTGTCTAAGCATTTTGTCCTTCAGCACCTCAAGGCCCATGCTGACCTAACATAACGTGTTCTTGTGCAGGAAGTGATGTTTTTGTTGACGTGGGGGATTGCCATAGAACATGCTGTGTTGTCATGGCAGCAATTGCGTTTGTTCTCCTTCAGTGAGGGACACCAGCAGGTAGGCAGGCAGACAGACAGGGAAATGGAATAGAGGAGCATCCAGATTCTCAGCTTTATCATGTTAACAGATGTAATTGAATATGCTTTAACATTAATCATGTTTGTACTTGCTGGCCACCTGTAGGTGTTAAAACACCTGAACTTCAGGCAGGGAAATATTATCACTTTTTTTTCCCATGCACTTTAATCTCAGAAGTCAGACTTTTTCCACAGACTTCATCTCAGATTTCAAATGAATGTGTATTCCTCTCCTGTACATGTCTAAAAAGTCATGATACAAATAGATAACCTGGATGGATTTGAAAGTGGCAGTCACTGTTAATCTTTTGACCACTGTCTTCGGTAGTTTCTTGCAATTCGTATTAGAATATTATTGATCACTATTTATCTATATTACTGTACTTTTGAACGCTAATAGGCAAAGCCTATCAGCCATCAGAACCGGTGCTGCATTGTTCTCAGAGGCTTGTGCTCCAATAGTGCTTTCTAGTAGTAGTAACGTGTGATTATATGAGCTAGAACAGAATAGAAATATTGTAAATGTAACCTTATCCTCTCGTGAGCATTGGGCTGATATGCACTGTCTATAAATGGTCTATAAATAACACTGTCCTCAGAGACAAACGCATCTACCGAGACAAAGACAACAACTTTAGTGCTGGGTAATATGACCTCAAATCAATAATATCACGATTATTTCAAACATTTGCCTCAATTAATTTACGATTTCCTGAACAAATGTTTTTAATGTTGAAAATATTCCAGCTCGTAGCATGTAGACCATCTAGTATACCATTGAGATGCAGGTTTTTATATAGATAATAATCTATATAAAAACCTGCATCTTGATTATTCAATTAACCTACAGTACATGAGCAAGAGTACACAGAAAGTAACAAAGAGCAAAAGACAGAGACAGAGAGAGATAAAGAAACAAAGATATTGATACACAGATGAAATACACAGCCCTGTAATCTGGTCACCAGCTACAAAATCCGATTTGAAAAAGTTTGAGGTTGTTCAAAAATATACATGAACATCTGTCATCGCTGATGGTTGAACAGAAATTGTCTTTGTGTTTTCTAATGTTAGTGCGGACACTGCAGAACATCATTAGCAGTAGGCCTACACCAATAACCCGTTCAGTTTGGCTCACCAGTTACAGCCAGTTACAACATGGGTACAGCACTAGAGGAGCTGGAGCTGCTACTCCCATCAACAAGAACAAACTTATATATAGGTCAATAGCACTATATAGATTTCTCTGCCCCAAAACTTAAACCAATTTTATCTACAATACATTAAAAAAATACTTTAGAGATGGAGTGCTGACCTGGGGGTCTATTATATTAACTCCATAGACAAATAGAAAACAGAAAATGTACAAAAATCACAGCACTCCACCTTGAGACATGAAAAAAGAAAAGAAAAAGAGATCCAAGCACTCAAAAAATGTGGAGGAGCAGAAATTTAAAATACAGTTTATTCTATAAAAGCCATCAACAGATATCTTGCCAAGTAAAGTAAAGTAACATTTGTGTAAAAAAGATAAGGAGCAATAGAGCTAGAGAAGAAAAGACAAAGTGATGGAGAGCAAAGCTTGAAGAGATAAGAACAGTCAACCAGCCAGTTAGTGAGCCTTAATGACCACACAGGGTTTATTGAATGGAATCAGATGAAACCACATGGCACAGCTAGAGCACATGCGTGCGCACACACGCATATACGCACAAACGTGAATGTTCGCACACACATAGTTTATTTTAATGTCTTTGACAATGCTCAATTCACTGTTCTAAGAACAAGCTTAGGCAATTCAAATTAAAATATATATCTGATATTAATTAGAACCATAACCAACTTGCCCAGGTATACTGTAGGTTAAGCAACTAATCGAAAAACGTAACAAAAAAATATATAGGCCTAATACTATTTTTACATTTGTTATATCAACAAATCGGAAATGTTAATGATTTATTTTATAATTGACTAAATCCATTAGTCTGATTAACCACAGGCTAATAGCTGGTGTAAACAGACTAAAACACTAAAGCATTTCTATTATAAAACAATCTCCACTATTCCTAAACACTGCGCAGTGCATTGTGATATTCACTACTAACACATCATAATACATTGTGTATGTCTGGCTGTAACTAGGGGCCTGGGTGTCGGACAGAACAGATCCATCAACAGGGATTGTAACGAAACCTTAGTATGACACACACGCACCATGCACGCACGCACACACACACACACTGTACTGTACTTTCACACGCTCTGTGGGTATGCTGTCTTCTACAGCATGACCACAGAGCGTGAATCTACAGTGTCGATTGTGTCAGCTGAATCAGCTTAATAAATTATTCAATGTGATTCCTCTCCTCTCCTCTCCTCTCCTCTCCTCTCCTCTCCTCTCCTCTCCTCTCCTCTCCTCTCCTCTCCTCTCCTCTCCTCTCCTCTCCCCTCCCCTCCCCTCCCCTCCCCTCCCCTCTCCTCTCCTCTCCCCGCCTGAGACCATGCCAGCATCGTGTTTTCCGGGCACCTGAATAAATGTAATGATATCATTCCTGGATGCAGCAGCAGGCTCATTAAAACACATCAGTACCTCATATCGTTTGGGGATTCGAATCACATTTACACCGTTGGTGCAGTCTCACCCCGAGAGTCTTTGATAAAGCTGTGCAAGTGTGCAATAAAAGCTTTCAGTCTGAACAGCTAGGATTAGAGATGCTCACACAATGTTAAGGTTTACCCCTGACTTTAGTTTGAAATAACATCAGGGACAGCATTCTAAGCAGACAGTCAGACACTATAAGGTCTGTGCTATCTGAAACCTGATCAGTATGACTGTGTTAGAGCGGATGAGTAATACAATAGAATAGAATTGAATAGACATGAAAATCTTCAGTGTTTGCTGTGTAGAATAGAACAGAAAAGAGCTGGCCGGCTATCTCCCTCTCTCTCTCCTCTCCCTCTCTCACTTGTCTACGCAAACACGTGCATCATCTGCAGCCCGCGTCACTATTGACCTGTTTCTGTTTCTCTCTCTCTCTATCTCTCTCTCCCTCTCCATCTCCCTCCCTCTCTCCAATTCTCTCTCGTCTCTGCCTCCCTCTTCCAGTTCCAGCTGACCCTCTCATCTAACGTCATATAGTTTCAGTTCACATCCTTCCCTCTCTCTATCCCTTGATCCCTGCCTCGTCACTTCCTCCCTCCCTCCCTCTTTCTCCATCTGTCTACATCCACCCGGGTCAGTGGAATGTTAAAATGGCTGTCGCACGCACACACCCACACACACACACCCACACACACACATTGACCTTCACACACACACCCACACCCACACACACACACACACGCACACACACATTGACCTTCATATATGGTTTGTCCCGCGCACGTGACTGAAATAGGAGAGGAGGCAAAACAAGGGCATGAGAGGAATGGATGGGGCAGAAGATGATGAAATCACACCAGAGATAAGGATCATGTAGAGGCAAGAACAAACTGGGATGCAGCAGGCCTTAACCACTTGAGGCCGATTCTACAACAAATGTCTTCTAAATCCTGAACAGTTTTCTGAAAGAGAAACTTTATCATGTCAAGGACCCCCAAAATTAGATATTTGGCCGGCTGGCCGCTGACCGCCATTTCAAAATATTTTGTTCCAGGAACCACCTTGAGTTCAAAATGTTCGCTTTAAAAATATCTATCTATTCAAAGACAGACGCAAATGCCCACATTTTTAAGATTTTTCCAAAATAATATTTTTGAATAGCCAAAATAAAGCTTTTAAGCTAAAATCTAAAATATGAAACAGATGCTTTCCCGGTGTTAATGGGTTAAACCTAATAGTGTCCCTAGTTTGGGTATGTGAGGCTAAAATGTTCAAAACTGATCAAAAACATAATATTTTTAAGAAATGTCTAATCATTTTCTAAATATTTTCTAATTTCAAATTTAACTAAACTAAAATGTTGTATATCCACCAGAACTATGATACACGAGGTGTGGCTTTCAACTGATTATTGACTGAATGCAGATGACACTCGCGCTACCTCCTGGTCAATGACCTTAGTGATTTGTGGTTGACAGCATGACTGCATCAAGGATATTTAGAACTCTGGAAGACGTCTTTGGACACCAGGAAGATGATGGGGATGCTAAAAATAAAAAGATAAACAAACATTCAATGTCCCCCAACTGTCCCCAGCTACAGTAAAACCCAGAATGCTGCAATAAGGCACATGTGCTTGCTTCTTCCCTGCCTTTTGTTTAAATCTCACCCCATTATTGTCTGTCTCAGTGTTACCGTAAGTTTGACTGCACGTTTTGATTTAGTTTTAGTCCCAGTCTTTTGAATAAAATTAAATTTAGTTGAAGTCACACAGTCACACACTCAGACTAAATATCATATGATTTTAGTCGACAAAATATCATACGATTTTAGTCGACTAAATCTACAGTTGATTTTGTCTGCAAAAATGTATTGCTTTGATTGCGTTGTAATGGCCGATGTCACAACATTGTGAGCTTGGTGTACAGTAGATCTGCTATTTTCAAAGCACGACCCTGAGTCTTTTAGTTCTACTGGATCTCTTCTCCACTAGTATCATCCCTAACATTTTAGTTTAGTTTTTATTTGTTTACGAAATTGTAAATATAATTAGTCTCAGTCTAAGTCATCATAACTTAGTTTTTATTTAGTTCGTCAGTGAACAAAAGTAGTTGACGACCTTTTTTCGTCATAGTTTTAGTCGACAAGTTTAAAGATGGACTGCCGTGAAAACATGATCATCAGGTAATATGATTATACTAGGAGAAATATATTTTTTCAAAAGTGTACAGAAAGTGTTAAAATTATGTTTTTATGTGGCCACACCCACCAGTTCATTAAAGTATGCCTGGTTTTCAGGTGGGTACGTACTACGTGGTGATCCACCTGAACTGAAGCCGCACCCACAGCTGTTGTTGTATGATAAAGGGGGAGGGGTTAGGGAAGGGATTATACTGTGATGTCACTATATCACTGTCATTTCATTTGGGCCTTTAGGGTAATGTTAACTCCTCTTGTCCTCTTGTGACTCAAAGTGTAAGAAACATCATAATTCATATTGTTATGCAATGATGTTTTTCAAATAAACTTGAACATAGACTCAAGACAGAAAAAGTACAAAAATCACGGCACTCCATCTTTAACACTGGTCTGTCTCCCTATATCTTTCCAGATAATATTTGGGCCGACCAGGATTTAGCGGTAGACCCTGATCTGCCGTCCGGCTGGCGGACCATCAGAGACGCTACTGGCACCTACTACTGGCACATCCCCACAGGCGCCACCCAGTGGCAGCACCCCAGCATCCAGGCCGAGCAGCGGGACACGCAGCACAATGCAGAGGTGAGATACACAGTGTCACTGCCGGGTGGAAACCTAGCCCCGTTTGGAACCTCACCCTCCGCTGTTTTCTCCGAGAAGAGGTTCCGTATAGGTAATAGTATCCCTGCATCGGTAGAAAGGCAGTTGAGCCTGTCCAAAAACATGTTGAATGTAAATATTTCTGCAACGCACAATGCAATGCACAGGTTAGATGCCACTGGGACACTGTACCTGGAGAAAGTTGATGACTAGCGTTAAACCTAAACCTTTATGTTTTCCTGTGTTTTCCTTGTGCGGTCAGAGCCAGGAGAAGGCGGGGTCCAACGGACTGACCGAGAGACCAACTGAGAGGTCGCCGTCATCTGCGGAAGACAGGTGTCCACACACACACACACACACACACACACACACACACACACACACACACACACACACACACACACACACACACACACACACACACACACACACACACACACACACACACACACACACACACACACACACACACACACACACACACACACACACCTTGAGCTTGATGTGACAAAAAAATCCAGATTGAGATTTGAGCCTGTGTGTAGGAAACAGTCGAGTGTCATCAGCATTGACAGGACAGATAGAGCAAATCAAATCAAACTTTCTTATTTATGATGACCACATAAAGAAGAAACATAAAGGGACACAAATATTATATACAGTAGGTGCAGTAAGATTACATTCACAAAATCATGGCATATCATGATACAACTAGAAAAAGTGCCCTTCTGGGCACAGGTCTCCACCAGGAGGATAGGAGTGTGTGTGATGTTTGGCAAAATGTTTAGGAGTAATATAAACATGTGTGTGTGTGACGCGACTTGGCCTGTTGTAGCGCCACCATGAGGCTGATTTGAAAACTGTCAAGTGGCATTTCTTCCTCAGCCTAGTAGTGGGAATAGGCATGGACAGTTTCACCGCAATCGGACGCTGCATTGAGGAGTTGTGGCGATTTGTACAAAACATGTACAAAACGGGCTACTCCTGAAAACTTTAGAATTAAGCCAATCGTAGCCAATCAGGATGGATAATTATGATAAATCAAACAAATCACATGATCACATGACTATGGAGAGCATGTGTACCGATTTGCGTGAAATTTGGATAAAATCTGAAGGAGTAATATTAGAAAATGTGTTTTACATATGTCGGCCTCCTGGTGGCGCTATAAAGAGCAGATGTGAAAAATTCCAGGCAAAGGTTTTTCCTTGGCCTCTAGGGAGTGTGCATACATGGTTTTACACAGATCGGTGCAGTTATAGATAAAAACACAAATCGGCCAGTTATAGCGCCACCATGAGGCTGAGTTGAAAATATTCAAGTGGCATTTCTTCCTCGGCCTAGTGGGAATGTGCGTGCAAAATTTCACGGAAATCACACAATGTGTTCATGATTTGAAGCATTTTGTTTGAAACTGAGCACTCTTGCGAACTTTGGAAGCCAATTTTAGCCAATCAGGATGGAGTCTGAAAAATCTGAAAGACACGTTTCGTTGAATGGCTCTAGAGAGACTGTGTACCGATTTGCGTAATGTTTGGACAAAATCTGTAGGTGTACTGTCAAAACATTTGTTTTGCACAAAGCGGCCTCCTGGTGGCGCTATAACAGGCCAATGTGAAAACTTTGGGGCAGAGGTTCAGCTCTGGCATTCAGGGAGTGTGTGTGCAGAGTATGGCTGCGATCAAGCCAACGGTGCCAGAGATTAGCTGTTCACAGACGGACACACGGACGGACGGACGGACGGACGGACACACGGACGGACGGACGGAGTGCAAAACATACTCTCTCCCCATGCCTTCGGCCTGGTGGAGACAATAATCATGTCACTCTGTACTCTATGGATATAGAGTAAGTAACAGGCAACAGCGCCTCTGTCATATGTGACGGCTGCCAATTATAGCAGAGACAGCACAATACTTTTGCCTCCTTTTTTGGAACCCCAAGTTGTTGAAGCGCTATAACAACCAATCTGTGGATATGTCCCAGGCTGTCACATATAAAAACAATTAAACAAATAGTCTGCACCTATAGCCCAGCCCAGCTCTGAGATGCATGGTATGTAGGAGTGGTTGGTATTAATGACCTCATAAAGGCGTCCTCTAGGCTAATCTCTAATACAAACACTTCCCTGGACTCTTCGTCAACCACAACATCCACGCACGCACGCACGCAGAGAGAGTTAGAGGGCACATGCGGCTCTTCCCTGGTCTAGAGCATTACGGGATTAATAAAAGCTGGCATTTAGGTTTATTGAACGCGCCTGCTTTATTTTAATACCCTCCCGTTTCGCATCACCCCATTTCTTCCTAGCATTTAAGTATGTTTTAGCACACAGTTCTGCTGAAATGGCATCCGTGTTGTTCCAATTAAGAAGAGTAAGGATGGGTGTCTGGCACTCATCCATGCAATGCAGCGTTTTTCTTTTTATTAAACTGGTAGCGGATGGAATGCACTGACAGTGGTGGAAAAAGTACTCACATGTTTTACTTAAGTAAAAGTATAATTTCTGCCATGTAGATATACGATGTTACACGTAGAAGTCTGGTGGTATTCAAAATGTACCTAAAGTACCAAAAGTAAAAGTACTCATTGCGCAGAATGTCCCATTTCACAAGTTAAAAATGTATAAACAAATGTTTTTAACTAGCCGATCTACAAGCTCACGATGCTCATTGTGAGCTTGTAGATCTGCTATTTTCAAATGGCCGAAAAAAATAATATAGGGCTGAAGTGGTTAGTGTGTTTTGTATCAAAATCTACAAAGTAACTAGTTAAGGTTTCATATAATTGTAGCGGTACAATATTTTCCTCTGATATGTTGTGGGGTAGAAGCAAAAGTAGTGAAAATTGTAAAAACTGAAGGAAGTAAAAATACCTTCAGAAATGTTTCATATTTCATATTTTGATGTGATGTGAATCAGAGGGGCATAAGAATCAGAGGGGCATAAGAAAACATCACATCAAATTACAGTAATACTTGGTTATGCAGGCACAGCATTTCTGGGTGGGGGGGTCCTGGGCATAAAAAAGCACTACTCCCGCGCCATTCCTTCAGGTTGGAAGACACGGCGTGGGAGGAGGAAAAAAAGGGTGTGTGTAGGATTTGTGTGTCCATGAGAAAGTTCTTCATGTGTCTGTTTAAGTGTGTGCCCGTGTTATCTTCCGGAATGAAGGCCAGGTCACGTTGCCTCAAAAGTCCTGTGGTCATGGCGGGTTCTATGGACATAACAGCAGGTGTCAGTGAAGACAGGGTGGTGGGGGGAGGGCAGAGGAGCTCTTTTTCTGTGTTGTTTCTTCTTGTGGAGAGATTCAATGGGGGGGGGGGGGGGGTGGGGGGGGTGGGGGGGGTGGGACCATGGCAGGCAACTTAGGGGCTCCATTTAGCACCGCCACTTTTCCCATTCTTCGATACACAAGACCGATGCTCAGCCCGATCAGCAGAAGCCCATAAATTTACCATAAGTACCATAAGAAGTTACCATAAATCCTATATACATCTTCGATATCTTCCACAGACAGTATCGCCATGCACATTACCCTCCAGATCTTGTAATAGTCCTGTGTGTAACCTGCCGGAAACGTCCCGTCTGGGCACTGCACGCGGGCTCTCCAGAACCCAATTTCCTTGTAGAAAAGATTTTGTCTATCGCGTTGAGAGACCAGTTAACTAATTCCATGTTTAAAGTGCGACCGCCTTCCACGGAGAGCAAGAGCATGTGGCTGAAAAACAAGGCCAAATATATGGTATCATTCCTCATAGATTATAGATACATCATAGATGACTGACATTACAGGTTGACCACATTGTAACTAGCCTGGCTAATAAGCCAGACTAATATCACACAACACTGTCGCGGTATATCAGTCTGGGCTGGCTCCACTCACCCTGGGCAAGACCTACGATGAAAAGACTATCAGCGGAAGTGGCGGAAGTGTTGCGTGTAAGATAACTACGTCACGCGGTGCGGCTGTGTTTACTAGTCCCCACCCAATGATCATTTCAGAGGGAATACATTTTCGGGAACACAACGCTGCGATTGGTCAAAAAACGTTAACTTCCGGGGGCCTTTCGATAGCTTATTTGTCCTAGGTTGTGACCAGGCTCTTCTTTTTCGCAGTTAAGTGAGCCTGGGACCGAGGCTAGGCTCCACTTGGATTTCATTTCCCGGGGAACATTTTCTCTTTGACGCAATTGGTCAGAGCTACTGCCAGTCAAAGGTCTCAAGCATTGAACGTCACTGTACCAAAGCCCGCCTATATTGCATACCGTGTCCCGATTGGTCCGACCTGTTCTCTGCTGTAGGAAAGAGGCGTGCTACTGAGCCTCGCCAGACCGTAATCCGCTGGTAGGCAACTTTTTTTTGCCAACGGCTGATTCGGTCTGGTTTATTAACCAGGCTACATTGTAACAACACTTGCAATTTCCCAGAATCCACCTTTCTAGTTGACAGAGTTCTTGTCATCTCCTCTTCCAGGTCCTCCTGGTATGAAGACTACTTCAGCAGCAGCCATGACCCTGACTCCAAGGTACCTGCATGCACCCAAACCACTACTACTATCATTCATTGATCTATTATCAACACCCATCTGTTCCCAACGGGGAACAGAGAGAGCAAAGTTAGCTGTTTTAGGGTTTAGGTCTGCTAATTTTCATACATACATAAAGAACACATTCCAATGGAGTTAGTCACGTGGCCAGACTGTTGCTTCCTAAATGACGATGAAATGTGGAGTGCCCTACCACCAACAGTCATAAAGAAGTGTGAATTTTCAAAATCACTCTAAAAGAGCATTTGCAGGGCTGCAATTTGGAACTGACTCCAGTAAAAAGTGGACCCAATATACAGGAATGACTTATTAGTCACAAGCTCTTCTTAAGACCTTTCATCGGTTAAAGACCTAGTGAAATGAAAAATAAGTTTTTCACACTTTTAGATCATATCCGTGGTCATCATATGGGCATACCTAACAATGGATGCCAAAAATTTCATTTTTGTGTATTTTTATATCAAAAGTCCATAACAGTCGAATTTGAATTACTTCCTTTGAACGAAAATTTGCTGCGTGATGACGTGTAGAGCTACACATCAATAAAACGGAAATAAAAATGAAGCTCACCTGTTTTTAAACTGGGTTCAGAATGTATGTGGAGGGGCATCAGATCCAGCAGAGTGTCCGCATAACTGACAACATGTCAGTCTTTTCAGCAGAACTGTTGGCAATTTTATGGGCCATGTGGTGGATAGAAGAGGTCAAACCTGCGAAAAGCATATGCTCGGATTCTGCGGCTGCTCTTGATCTGGGAGGTTATCTGTAGTGTGTACAGGGTGGAGCGAATGGGCTGCTAAGTTGTTTTTCTCACCAGCTCACCTGTTTGATTCCAATTGCTGTGTCGTCCTCCAAACACAGGTGGTTTTGATTACAGAACTACTCCGTTTTTAATCTCATTCAAGATGACATCCAGACATTACTCATTTTAAACTTAATCGCTAAAATATGTATCTGAAAACATTATATGTTAGAAATAAACCGCATAGCAGTAAACTGTTAGAGCTGGCCGACTGTCTAATTTGTAAACAAACAAACTCCATGCGTCCTGCCTGTAGCAGAGCTACCGTCCCATCGCCTGAAGGGATGCGATGTTCTGATTGGTTCAGAAACTCAGATCCTGCTGTTTGAGGCTAAACAAATAAAATGCCCAAATTAACCATTTCACCCCGTCTTAAAGGAGCATTCAGTAATTTGGGTGATTTGGAAAACCCCCCGGTCCGCCCCGGTAACAAGATGTGCACATGCACGCACTACAGTGGGGGGGACACGCGGCAGGCCAACAGCACACAGACCAAGTCCCGCCCCCGCTCGATCATGATTGGCGGAAGGCCCCTCTCTATCCTGATTGGATGAAGGCTTTGCCACCTAGCCAAAAAAGGTTTTTTTTACCCCCAGGGGTTAACTGGGGACAGGGAGGAACTCCTTATATGGTCAGCACACTCTATAGTAGGGGGGGTTATCACAACAAAACAAAAAAATAAGTGATATTTGAATAAAGTGAAATCACTGAATATACCTTTAAAAATCACACCCGGATGTGATTTCACAACTGGCTTTTTTTGTGCAGAAAAAATGAGCATGGTTGCTACGGTCATCCAGTTCACCCGGGTGTGATTTAATTACGTCAGAAATTATTTTGAACATAGCAACCATGCTCATTTTTTCTGCACAAAAAAGCCAGTTGTAGGAGTGGTTTACACCACTCAAAAATGTATAAAACCCAAATACTCACTGTCGCTTTCACTTTCAAAATGTTTCAGCGTTACAATTCTTGCTACTTTTGCACGACATGCAAAAAGTTAAAATATGGAGATAGTATACAATGATAACTATGTGCATGGAGAGTTGGATCCAAAATGCGAACAAATGGAGCCAGAACACATTCACACTGGGGACACCTGGAGGACAAGTAGGGAATTGCACAGGGGCAGACCAGAGATGTCAAGGGCAGGACGTGGCATTGAACAAAATATAATTACATTATACACACTTCCCCCCCCCAAACCTCTCTCTCTCTCTCTCTCTCTCTCTCTCTCTCTCTCTCTCTCTCTCTCTCTCTCTCTCTCTCTCTCTCTCTGTCTGTCTGTCAGTGTTTTGCAGTGCGGTCCCTGGGCTGGCTGGAGGTGCCAGAGGAGGAACTGACCCCTGGGAAAAGCAGCCTGGCCGTCAACAACGTCATCCAGCAGCTGTCCCACTGTAAGAACACAGAGGAGAGAGAGTCCCAGGGGGCCTGGGGCGAGGTAAGACCATCTACATCACTGTTTAAAGCCCTAACCACACCAAAGGGTCACCATGCAACTTCTTGGGTCCAAACGATTGCAAGGAGTTAACGCTAAAACCGTCTCGACCCTTTGGTGTGGTTTGGGCAATTGAATTCCAAATCACTAAGGTCAACATGGGTCAACGTGGGTAAACGAGCAACGAGACATATCACACCGCAGGGGCAATGCTAAAACCGTCTTGACCCTTTGGTGTGGTTAGTGCTTAACACAGAGGAAAGAGGGTCCCAGGGATAAGACCATACCTCACTGTTTAACACAGAGGAGAGAGAGTCCCAGGGGTAAGACCATACCTCACTGTTTAACACAGAGGAGAGAGAGTCCCAGGGATAAGACCATACCTCACTGTTTAACACAGAGGAGAGAGAGTCCCAGGGATAAGACCATACCTCACTGTTTAACACAGAGGAGAGAGAGTCCCAGGGGTAAGACCATACCTCACTGTTTAACACAGAAGAGAGAGAGTCCCAGGGGTAAGACCATACCTCACTGTTTAACACAGAGGAGAGAGAGTCCCAGGGGTAAAACCATACCTCACTGTTTAACACAGGGGAGAGAGAGTCCCAGGGGTAAAACCATACCTCACTGTTTAACACAGAGGACAGAGAGTCCCAGGGGTAAGACCATACCTCACTGTTTAACACAGGGGAGAGAGAGTCCCAGGGGTAAGACCATACCTCACTGTTCAACACAGAGGAGAGAGAGTCCCAGGGGTAAAACCATACCTCACTGTTTAACACAGAGGAGAGAGAGTCCCAGGGGTAAGACCATACCTCACTGTTTAACACAGAGGAGAGAGAGTCCCAGGGGTAAGACCATACCTCACTGTTTAACACAGAGGAGAGAGAGTCCCAGGGGTAAGACCATACCTCACTGTTTAACACAGAGGAGAGAGAGTCCCAGGGGTAAGACCATACCTCACTGTTTAACACAGAGGAGAGAGTACCAGGGGTAAAACCATACCTCACTGTTTAACACAGGGGAGAGAGAGTCCCAGGGGTAAGACCATCTAATCTACCTCACTGTTTAACACAGAGGAGAGAGAGAGATTGTTCTCCCAGTAATTGTACAGATTTTAAAAACAAACAAATCAAACAAATTCCATGAATTAAATATATATATTTAATTAAGCGCTATGTTGCAAACTTGTAACTAGTCTATTTTCACTAGTTTGGGTGGAAAACATCTAATATAATCTCTTTTGGGTCTTGACCTGAAAAGTTTGCTAACCACTGGCCTTCACTATCTGTCCAAGTGTCTCTCCCTCTCTGCCGAAATGTATAGGCTGAAGTGGGTAATGTATGTTTTGTAATAATAATCAAAATCTACAAAGTAACTAAAGTTTTTAAATTATTGTGGAGTAAAAGTATAATATTTGCCTCTGAGATGTAGTGGAGTAAAAGTGAATGTATAAAAAATGTGGAAATACTAAAAGTACCTAAAAAGTGTAGTTACGTAAAGTAACTAAGTAAATGTACTGTACTTATAGTTACTTTACACCACTGTCATTTACCAAGCTGGTTATGGCTCATCCAGGGTCAGGATATGATGCTGGTTCTGAAGAAGGACACTCTCAGTCTGATGGACCCACTAGACCACACCCTTCTCCACTGTCAGCCAATCATCAACATCCGAGTCTGGGGCGTGGGCTGCAACAATGGCAGGTGAGCCAATCGGCAGAGACAACAATCAGCGGGGCGCTTACTGGATGACGCCATATTGTATGACTAAATACTAATATCCCCGGTACCATCCCATAATAGTGTAACAGCTTCCACTTCTCATCCATAGTCACAACTGATGGCTGTCTGTTCTGTTGTACTAAAAAGGCCAGCTTGTTGTATGTGCTATTTTCGGTGCGTGACATGGTGCGCAACCAAGTATAACTCAGGCTTTATACACTTAACACACAGGTTTGTTCTCAAAGCTAAGCGCTTCTGACAACATTGTTACTCAACAAAACACAAAGGGGGTGAGGGTGGGTGTTTATATATGGTATTGCATGACGATTTTCATTTTCCTGTATCAAAAGACACCACTGTTTGTGTTTGACCCAATATGCCGCATGACAGTAACATGTATCACTTTCTCTTTTGTTTGAAATGCCCCTCCCCACACCCCAGGGACAGGTAAACTCTTGTTTTTCTTCTTTCACATCCAGAGCCTTATACAGAATGTGTCCATGTTGCACTATATGGTCACCACGTTGCATTCACCTCTGTAGACCTTGAACAGTTGATTTCAAGACTTTTATTGTTGTGAAATTACCATCATACTAAGGAGCTGGCATATAATTTCTTTAAGACATTACCATGATGCAGGGTCCTGGAACTAACATGGCAGCCACATTATGGCATTAATGGCTCCGTTCACATTTTTCCGCCCATAAACTGCCACTACACACTGTACACACTGACACATTTTACACACAGATTAATTGAAAAACACCCGTCCTTGGTTCTTTTTCATTTTCCCCCAATATAAAAAATAAATGAAAAAAATGAAATTGGAAAAACCACGTCCCCCTCACATAGTAGGAGAGTCACCAGAACCAAGGATGGGTTAAATTGGAGTTTGAAGTTACAATGAGTTTGTATAAGAAGGGGGGCGCGTGTCTGATAACATTTATATCCAATATCGGTAACACTTGCAGATACGGTTCATGAACTAATGATTAACTAATGATTAACTAATACATTAGTTAAGCATTAGTTAATCATTAGTTCATCACAATTCATCATGAATCATGATGAATTCATCATGATTCATGATGATGATGATTCTGATGATTCATCATGAATCGTCATTAGTTAACCACGATTTGTAGATGATTTATAGATCTAATTTTTCCGCCCAAATCTATGCCCAGGATGAGTGCTCATAGGCGGGTAGGTCTCTCAGTCTCTCTGGAGGTCATTCCTGGTTGTACCCATGGGTCATTTTACTCAATTCTTTGCCCACGATGGGTGCTCAAAGGTTGGTAGGGGTCTGTCCGGAGCTCTCCCTGGTGCTTTATGGATCATTTTTGGACCCCCCCATTTTGCCCAAATCTATACCCAGGATGAGTGCTCATAGACGGGTAGGGTTAGTGAGCAGACTCGGTCTCTCTGGAGGTAATTTTTCTCAATTATATGCCCACGATGAGTGCTCAAAGGTGGGTAGGGGTCCCTGGTGTTTTATGGATAATTTTTGGACTCACCCATTTTGCCCAAATCTATACCCAGGATGAGTGCTCATAGACGGGTAGGGTTAGTGAGCAGACTCGGTCTCTCTGGAGGTAATTTTTCTCAATTCTATGCCCACGATGAGTGCTCAAAGGTGGGTAGGGGTCCCTGGTGTTTTATGGATCATTTTTGGACTCACCCATTTTGCCCAAATCTATACCCAGGATGAGTGCTCATAGACGGGTAGGGTTAGTGAGCAGACTCGGTCTCTTTGGAGGTAGTTTTTCCTCAATTCTATGCCCACGATGAGTGCTCAAAGGTGGGTAGGGGTCCCTGGTGTTTTATGGATCATTTTTGGACTCACCCATTTTGCCCAAATCTATACCCAGGATGAGTGCTCATAGACGGGTAGGGCTAGTGAGCAGACTCGGTCTCTTTGGAGGTAGTTTTTCCTCAATTCTATGCCCACGATGAGTGCTCAAAGGTGGGTAGGTCTCCCTTGTAGAGGTCTCCCTTGTAGTTTATGGGTAACTTCTGGACATTATAATCATGAACTACCAATACATTTTACTTACTTACTAGAGAGTTGCACTCTATTAATGATTAACTATCATTAGTTAATAGTTAGTTAATTGATATTTGCACCCCAAAGTAAAGTGGCAACATTTTCATCATGAACTACCATTACATTGTACTTACTTACTAGAGAGTTGGACTCTATTAATGATTAACTATCATTAGTTAATAGTTAGTTAATTGATATTTGCACCCCAAAGTAAAGTGGCAACATTTTCATCATGAACTAGCTGTAGTTAACAGTTAGTTAATGGCTATTTGCACCCCAAAGTAAAGTGACAACATTTTCATCATGAACTAATCATGAACTCATGATTAACTAATCATGAATTCATCATGAACTGGATATATGCACACAAAGTCACATCAATATAAATAATAGTGAATGCAAAACAATACAATACTAACAATACATTACAATCTGAATCCAAATGTACAATTACAAGCCACCTTCAATATTGCCAATTTTTGCCATTTTTTTATTTACAGAAACCCCCCCCCCCCCCCCCCCCCCACACACACACACACACACACACACTCTCCCCCCACACAGAAACTAAAAACACTTAACACAAACACAAACAAAAATATACCACAAAATAAATAAAGTATTATACAAAATACAAATGTAAAATACAAAAGAACAACAAAACAAAAGCAAGGAAGTAGGCAGAGGACACAGGCCGAGGGGCAGGCCGACACCAGCCACCCGGGCCAACAGCGGGTGAGCTAGATACAGCCCTGGCGCAGACGCCAATGGACTGGCATCCACACATCTGGCCCACCTGCTGCCCGCCAAGGCAAGGCCTTTAACAAAGCCAACAACAGTGCTTATCCAAATCAGCAGCACAATTTTTCCTCTCAACTATAAAACTAAAGTACTTGTTAAGATCATTGCTTATCCAATATGGTTTGAAATGACCTGGCTCTTATAAATATAACACAGTCAACAATGAATAGTAATTGTTACATGGCCACTTATTATTACCAAATAGACATAGAAAAAGGACTACAACAGTAATATGAAAAATAACAAACAAAAAGAAAAGCCGGAAAAAATATGAAAACCCTTAGTTCCCAAAGTTTGTTTTTGTTCTCGTTGGGGCTCTTTTATCTGAACTGTGACAGTGTTCGATTGGTCTTTGTCCTACCACACAAACCATGGATCTCGCCACCCAGTATGCACTGGGAATCTATCTGGGGAATCGTTGGGTATGGAGACAGTGGAGCCTCACATGCACCTTGGCTCCTCGATGGATGGGAAGGGAAGCACTGTCCTCTTCTCCACGTGAGATGCTCCAAGGGATGAGGATGGGATCTAAAAAACCTGACCTATGATAGATCAGACAAGATCCAAAACCCCATGAATTAGCATAAATTAACACCTTTTTAACTTGCATTAATTAGCTTAATCATGTTCTTTTTATAGTAATCATGTATTTAAAATACATTGAAAACCATTCAAAATAATTCAAAACACTTATTTTCTTTTACAATGTTTAATATTCAATGAACTGTTCCTTTTCCACAAAAATAAAAATAGTATGAAATGCTCCTTTAAGTATCACAATGTAATGAGTTAAATTGCATAAAGTGCACATTCAAAAGGTTTACAGGGTGTTTTGTGCAGTAACTAGGAGGTATTTATGACGCAAATGTGCTTAGTATGTACCCTTAAAATGTACCTTCAGTCACTATAACCCACAATTCTCATGTACATGCATATTGTATTCCTTCAGTAACAAACTGTCTTTCAAAATGTAACATGAACTTAAATACTTAAATGTAACAATAAATCATTGGCAGGATGTATTGTGGCTAAACACCATTTAAGATAACCATCTTTGTTCTACATTGTCTCACTCACCACTTCATGAATGCTGAGACTGCAATGTCACCTGGCTGCTCAGTGATTTGCAACACTCTCACACTGCTCTGCAAAGTTCAAAATGACACAATACACAAATCAGGAGTTGCCTAACAACATTAAGAATGTGAATGATTTGAATTGGAAGATTATGTTTTAGTCTTACCAGGCAGATTGCAAAAGATTGTCTCTCTGTGTTTGTTTACAACAGCACATGAAGAACCAGCCATGTGTTCAATTGAACAGGAAAAGGACGTTTTCCTGCTTAAATACTAACAGGAAGTAGAATCACTGGTAGGCTGGACACAAAAGCTTACAGGCTCACTGATTGGCCACTGGCAATCACAGAGCCAGGTAATTTTAATCCTTTAAAACCTGTTAGACACCCTGTTTGTTTTGCATTTTTTCTCTTTCATGTAAATAGCTTGTTTTGTATTTTAAACAGACTTGTGGAGCAACATTTTAGAACTTAAATGTGTGTTATTTCAAAAGCATTTTAGATCGTTTTTAACACTTGTAAATTGGCTGCCTGCTTTCAAGCCTGGGTAGGCTGAATTAAAAAATAGTTAATAGGATACATACGTTCATTTCAGTGATTTCTTTTTACAGTGAATGAATGCATTTAAGTTATATACAATATATCTAAAATGTTGCTCTACAAGTCTGATTAAAATGCCAAGAAGCTATATACATGAAAGGGAAAACAAACAAACAAACAAACAGGATGTCTAACACGTTTTTGCAAAGGGTTAAAATTACCTGGCTCTGTGATTGCTAACCTAAGTGGCCAATCAGTGAGCCTGTAAGCGTTTATGTCCAGCCTACCAGTGATTCCACTTCCTGTCAGTATTTAAGCAGGAAAACTCCCCTTTCCTGTTCAATTGAACACATGGCTGGTTCTTCATGTGTTATTGTAAACAGAGGAACAATCTTTGCAATCCACTTGGTAAGACTAAAAAATAATCTTCCAATTCAAATCATCCACATTCTTAATGTTGTTAGACAACTCCTGATTTGTATATTGTGTCATTTTGAACTTTGCAGAGCAGTGTGAGAGCGAGTATTGCAAATCACTGAGCAGCCAGTAGTACAGGTGACATTGCAGTCTGAGCCCATTCATTCATTGATCAGTGGTGAGTGAGACAATGTAGAACAAAGATGATTATCTTAAATGGTGTTTTACATTTTGAAACACTTATTCCTGTACATGAGTATTTTGGGTTATGGTGATTGAATGTACATTTTTAGTGCATCTCTCACCTGATGCTAGCCAGGGAGAGATACTAAGCACATTTGAGTCATGAATACCTCAGTTACTGCACAAAACACCCTGTAAAGCGATTGAATGTGCACTTTATGCAATTTAACTCATTGCATTGTGATACTTAAAGGAGCATTTCATAGTATTTTTGTGGAAAAGGAACAGTTCATTGAATATAGTGAATATTTGAAACATTGTAAAAGAAAATAAGTACTTTGAATTATTTTGAATGGTTTTCAATGTATTTGAAATGATTACTATAAAAAGAAAATGATTAAGCTAATTAATGCAAGTTAAAAAGGTGTTAATTTTTACTAATTCATGGGGATTTAAAAACATTTTACACAGAGTGTGTGAATAACATGCTATTGGATCTTGTCCGATCTACCATAGGTCAGTTTCTTTTTAGATTGGGTGATCCCCATCTTCATCCCCTGGAGCACATGGAGAAGAGGACAGCGCTTCCCTTCCCATCCACTGAGGAGCCCAGGTCCATGTGAGGCTCCACATTCTCCATACCCAACAATTCCCCAGATAAATTCCCAGTGCATATTGGATGGCAAGCTAACGGATCCAAGTCTGGACACTGATGGTGCAACATTGATTCCCCTCCCTCACGGTTTGTGTGGTAGGAAAAAGACCAATCGAACAATGTCACAATTCAGATGAAAGAGCCCCAATGACAACGGAACTAAGGGTTTTCATATTTTTGCCGGCTTTTCTTTTTGTTTGTTATTTTTCATATTACTGCTGTCTATTTGGTAATAAGTGGCCATTTAACACTTTGTTATTGATATACATCACATTTTGTTTTTAGTTTTCTGTGTGGGGGGAGGGTGTGGCTGTAAATAAAAAATGGCAATATTGAAGGTGGCTTGTAATTGTAATTTTGGATTCAGATTGTATTGTATTGTTAGTATTGCATTTCACTATTATTTATATTGATGTGACTTTGTGTCCAAATTTCCAGTTCATGATTACTTCATGATTAGTTAATCAAGAGTTCATGATTAGTTCATGATGAAAATGTTGTCACTTTACTTTGGGGTACAAATATCCATTAACTAACTATTAACTAAAGCTAGTTCATGATGGAAATGTTGTCACTTTACTTTGGGGTACAAATATCCATTAACTAACTATTAACTATGCTAGTTCATGATGAAAATGTTGTCACTTTACTTTGGGGTGCAAATATCCATTAACTACAGCTAGTTCATGATTAGTTCATGATGAAAATGTTGTCACTTTACTTTGGGGTACAAATAACCTTAACTACAGCTAGTTCATGATTAGTTAATGATGAAAATATTGTCACTTTACTTTGGGGTACAAATATCCATTAACTAACTATTAACTACAGCTAGTTCATGATGAAAATGTTGTCACTTTACTTTGGGGTACAAATATCCATTAACTAACTATTAACTACAGCTAGTTCATGAGGAAAATGTTGTCACTTTACTTTGGGGTGCAAATATCCATTAACTACAGCTAGTTCATGATTAGTTCATGATGAAAATGTTGTCACTTTACTTTGGGGTACAAATAACCTTAACTACAGCTAGTTCATGATTAGTTAATGATGAAAATGTTGTCACTTTACTTTGGGGAACAAATATCCATTAACTAACTATTAACTACAGCTAGTTCATGATGAAAATGTTGTCACTTTACTTTGGGGTGCAAATATCCATTAACTAACTATTAACTACAGTTAGTTCATGATGAGAATGTTGTCACTTTACTTTGGGGTACAAATAACCTTAACTACAGCTAGTTCATGATTAGTTAATGATGAAAATGTTGTCACTTTACTTTGGGGTACAAATATCCATTAACTAACTATTAACTACAGCTAGTTCATGATGAAAATGTTGTCACTTTACTTTGGGGTACAAATAACCATTAACTAACTATTAACTACAGCTAGTTCATGATGATGATAATGTCCAGAAATGACCCATAAACTACCAGGGAGACCTCTGAAGAGGGGAGTCCAAAATTATCCATAAAGCACCAGGGAGAGCTCCGGAGAGACCCCTACCCACATTTGAGCACTCATCGTGGGCATAGAATTGAGAAAGAATACCTCCAGAGAGACAGAGTCTGCTCACTAACCGCTACCCACATATGAGCACTCATCCTGGGTATAGATTTGGGCAAAATGGGGGAGTCCAAAAATGATCCATAAAGCACCAGGGAGAGCTCCGGACAGACCCCTACCCACCTTTGAGCACTCATCGTGGGCATAGAATTGAGAAAAATTACCTCCAGAGAGACCGAGTCTGCTCACTAACCCTACCCGTCTATGAGCACTCATCCTGGGTATAGATTTGGGCAAAATGGGGGAGTCCAAAAATGATCCATAAAACACCAGGTGGTTTAGGTGGGTAGGGGTACCCACCTTTGAGCACTCATCCTGGGTATAGATTTGGGCAAAATGGGGGAGTCCAAAAATGATCCATAAAGCACCATGCAGGGAGAGCTTCGGACAGACCCCTACCCACTTTTGAGCACTCATCGTGGGCATAGAATTGAGAAAAATTACCTCCAGAGAGGCAGAGTCTGCTCACTAACCCTACCCGTCTATGAGCACTCATCCTGGGTATAGATTTGGGCAAAATGGGTGAGTCCAAAAATGATCCATAAAACACCAGGTGGTTTAGGTGGGTAGGGGGACCCACCTTTGAGCACTCATCCTGGGTATAGATTTGGGCAAAATGGGTGAGTCCAAAAATGATCCATAAAGCACCATGCAGGGAGAGCTTCGGACAGACCCCTACCCACTTTTGAGTACTCATCGTGGGCATAGAATTGAGAAAAATTACCTCCAGAGAGGCCGAGTCTGCTCACTAACCCTACCCGTCTATGAGCACTCATCCTGGGTATAGATTTGGGCAAAATGGGCGAGTCCAAAAATGACCCATAAAACACCAGGGACCCCTACCCACCTTTGAGCACTCATCGTGGGCATAGAATTGAGAAAAAATACCCTTGGGGACAACCAGGAAGGACCTCCAGAGAGACCGTCTGCTGACTAAACCTACCCGCCTTTGAGCACTCATCGTGGGCATAGATTTGGGCGAAAAAATCTGATCTATAAATGAAATCATGAATGCCATGAATCATGATTAACTAACTACAGTTAATTCATGATGAAGTCATCATTAATTCATGATGAAATAATGATTAACTAATGCTTAACTAATGTATTAGTTAATCATGAGTTAATCATTATTTCATGACCCTTATCTGCAAGTGTTACCCAAATATCTAAACACTGAATCGACCAACTTAAAAACTGTCCAGGATGTTCACAAAAGCCTGAGTAGACGATAAAATGACCCCAACATTGTTTGAAAGTGAAATATCCCTTTAAAAGTAAACACTTAAAATTTTGGTGGTATGAAGACCTTTGACACTGCTGCTTGGGTACCTGTGTTCTGACGTTACGGGAATGTCAAACAGACCGCATGTCGTTTGTTTGATGTCTCACTGGCCACCATGTGTGATGCGCCACACAAAAAGATCACCAACATACGGTAGATTGTATTTCACTTTATATTCATTCTCACTAATGCCAGGCCAAGTCAAATCACGCATGTATTTTTGCATGCATTTTTGCATGCATTTTCATTTCAGCTGTGGAGTATGAGGGGCAGTGTAGTTGTTGGCATTTAGCAGGCATTTGTTGTTGTTGTTGTTGTGGTCACAGTACATTTACATTTATGTTAACATAGAGTGAAATTATAAATTTTGTCTGAGGAACAACCAACAAAGCCTGGGATACGGATCTCAGTGACCTTCTGGGCACATACGGTTGGAGCAGGTCAGACAGATAAGGAGGTGCATGGCCATGGAGGGCTCGGTGTGAAATAACTAGAATCTTAAAATGTATTCTGTAATTAACTGGGAGCCAGTGTAGGGAGGCAAGGACGGGTGTTATATGACAGGATCTCCTGGACCTGGTCAGCAACCTAGCAGCTGTATTCTGAACCAGTTGCAATTACGAATGTGATAAAAGCAAGTGCGGGATACAGAATTAACATGTTTATCTAAAAGCATAGACTGATCTATGCGTGGATAATAGTTTCTAACTCCAGGTGTGAAACAACTGATGTTACGAAGGTGATAAAAGCAAGTGCGGGATACAGAATTAACATGTTTATCTAAAAGCATAGACTGATCTAAAATAATACCACGGTTTCTGGGGTTGGTGCATATGTTCTGTTTTAATGACCCAAGTCAGACTTAAGTTGTGAAAATCAGGACATGTGACTTGACTTGGACGCCTCCTGCTGTTAGACTTGAATTACTTACTGAATAATGACTGCTTTAAGATTTGACCCTCCTAATCGCACACTCACTCAATAAACAGTCGATTTAATTTGCAGTGGAAGTGGCTTTTTTCGAGTCCATGCTAGGTTGCAGCAGAGTGGAGCTGTCCCTGGTGCTGAGTAGTGCCGAGCTCTGTCCATGGTCTGAACCATATTACAACACTTAATGTTGTAATATGTACAGTAGTAAATACAGGGTAGACGATCTGCATTGTAACACAGACAGTTGTGATCAATCAAGTCCACATTTCAACAACTGCAGTCTCAGAGAATAGGCACATTTGCAATGTGCATTAAGTTGTCTGTCTGTCTGTCTGTCTGTCTGTCTGTCTGTCTGTCTGTCTGTCTGTCTGTCTGTCTGTCTGTCTGTCTGCACAACCTTGCAGTTTAGATAATAAACTGCAAGGTTGAATAATAAAACAATAAAAGTCAGCGGCAAACAGAAATGTTTTTAGCTGTGATTTAAAGGAACTGAGAGAGTTGCAGCAGACCTGCAGTTTTCTGGGAGTCTGTGACAGATATATGTGGTGTATTAAAAACTGACCGTTGCTTCTCCACATTTGTCTGATTCTAGGGACATAAAGCAGACCTAACCCAGATGACTTGAGGCCTGGGTATTATGATGTCACACAAAATCTGAAATGTATTTTGGCCCCAAGCAATTGGATTTTGAAATAAATTCTTTGGCATACAGAGAGCAAGTGTATAAAGCAAGGGAAGAGATTTATATAGTCCACTTTCCTTATTGATTAGTAAGGACTCGGGCAGCAGCATTCGGAATCAACTGCAGTCATCTGATCAATATTTTTAAGGAGACCTGTAAAGACACCATTACAGTAGTTAGGCTATACTGAAGATGATGAATGTATAGATATAAATAAAGACACCATTACAGTAGTTAGGCTATACTGAAGATGAATGTATAGATATACTGTATATAAAGACACCATTACAGTAGTCATGTCTACTGAAGATTAATCCATGGACAAGTTTTTCTAGATCCTGTTGAGAATAAGTCCTTTAATCCGTTCTATGTTTTTAAGGCGATGATCGGAGTCCATGACTACACCAAGGTTTTTGGATTGGCTTGTGGTTTTTAACATACATTACTGATTGAAGCTAGGAACGGCATGGTAATCTTTTAGTCTTCATTACCTACCTAAAAAAAAGAAAAAGAAATTAAAGAAAAAAAGAAAATTGCTTCAGTTCTGAAAATGATAACACGTCCAATTGTTGATTTGTTCAATGCATGTAGTCAGTGCATTGGACCATACAGTAGTATGGTGATATGGTTATGTACATTTGTGTGAAGAAGAAAGCAAAAGCAAGCACTCGGTAGAGTAATTCCACGTCATAATGTCACGGGTGCACGGTTCTGGAAGATACAGACAGCGTGAATCCTCAGATTCACGCTGAGGAAGGCTCTCGGGCCAAAACGGCCACACTGTTGTTTGCTGCTGGGGGGAAACAAAATAAAGCTTATATCCTTAACGACGTGAGTGCTGGTATTCTTTTCTACAGTATGTACATTTGTGTGTCATCTACTTAACTATGGTAACATATGTTGTTGTTGTTGGTGTGTAGTGAGCTGAGCCAGTGGGAGCGTGTAGATATTGAACAGTAGAGGCCCCAGAATGGATCCTTGTGGAACACTGCGTGTCATTTTTAATAATAATATATTTATTTTTTAAAGAAAAGAAAAAAGGATGATGTCACTGCTACATAGGTGTGCCAGAAAGTCCCACCCAATTGTTCAATCTGTCTAGCTGTCTAGTAACGTTGTGGTCAGCTATGTCAAATGCAGCACTGAGGCTGGCATTTTGCCACTCGTCTGTGCTAAAGTGGATGTTATTGAAGACCAGTGTTGATTTTGACAGCACATTTTTATTTAGTTTAGTCATAGTCTTATTAATGACAATGTATTTAGTTTTGGTCATATTTTAGTCATCAGAAATGTTTTAGTGTTGTTAGTCTAGTTTTAGTTGACTAATTATCATAAGGCTTTAGTTGACTAAATCTACTAGATCTACTAGTCCCTCCCTAACATTTGTTGATGAAATTGTCAATATATTTAGTCTTAGTTTTAGTTATCGTAGCTTAGTTGTTATTTAGTTTTACTTTTATTTAGTTTTTGTCAGTGAAAAAAGGTAGTCGACACACATCTTTAGTCACCCCTCCACGAAAAGGCCTCGTTGTCCTGACCCCTTATCTATCATTTATACATTATGGATAAATAGTGTGGACTTAGACTGTTTTTCGTCTGTGGCATTCAATTATTGGGGGAAATATAGACAGAGAAGCAAGCACTAAATACTTTGTCTTGTGCGAAGCGATATTTTGTGTTCACTGCCAGGCTATCTATACTGTAAAGTTCTGTGATCCCCCCTCTCTCTCTTCTGAATAATGCAGCAGGGGGTTCCTTTTCTAGTTCATCAGCAGTTTAGGTTGCAACGCTGCAAGGAGAGATGTGCGTGCGTGTGTGCGTGCGTGCGTGCGTGCGTGCGTGCGTGCTGCCTTTAGGGGATGTCATTAAGTGGGGGCTTGAGGTACTTACAAGCCCAATCTCAATGTCTCAATGTCCACGTTACACCCTGAGCACTGAACCCTTACAGGCCTTTATGAACGTGTGTGTTCAGAGTAAGTGCATGAGTGAAGAGGGCTCGATATATAATAAATATGAGGAACAAGCCTGCACTTTGTGACATCACATTAACTCACAGCAGCTGTTGCTATCGATCATAAAGATAAAGGGATTATAGTCCATCCATATAGTTATTGTCGTTCACTCCCTGTCCTACGCAAAATAGTAATGCTGTTGGATAAGATCAGATCAAAGATATATGGAAATACTCATCATGCAGTTATACAGTAGGACAAACAACTACACACACAGACACAGTGCTATCAATCACATTCACCATGTGAGCTACATTACTTGCATGTAAATTACTTCTCGCCAGATTCCTGTAAGATTACACTGGATTGAGTGCTATTGCCTCAAGCTAAGGTTGCATCAATGCAGCAGGTCTGCAGCAATGCAGACTATTAGGGGAAGTTTGCATAATGGCTTTTTGGAGTTTTATCATTAATGTGCATCCAAGACCATATGGGCATAAATGTGGACTTTGATTTGACCACACTAATCCATTTCCTTCAACACATGAACCCTATAGAGCAACAGCAGATATGGTGAACATAGCAGATTTCAAAGCTATTAGTGCTTATCAATTAGTGCTCAATTCTGCGACAAATATAGAGGTGAAAATAATAATAATATCCTCTTTCGGATGCTGCAGCACCGTAGTACAAACAGGATTATTTTGTAGCAAGCTGGTACAGTATGTAGTTACAAGCAGCTATTGAATTAATAGTTTGGGATTTGGTCTCATCAAAGAATAGAATATGTTCTCATCATGTTCTGCCTGATGCCAACCGTGTGTTTTGTGTTCTATCCAGGGACTTTGCATTTGTGGCCAGTGACAAAGACACCTGTATGCTAAAGTGTCATGTATTTCGATGCGACGCTCCGGCCAAAGCCATCGCCATGGCGCTACATGAAATGTGCTCCAAGGTTTGTATGTCATGTTTGGATCTTGTTGTTTAAGCTTGTTTAGCCGTCACAGGACTGGCAGTTGCCTAGAGGTTAAACACAGAGATGTGATAAGAACAGAAGGTTGGCAACTTGACCTCCCACACCAGCCGGGAAACTCAAATGGCAATGACACAACAGTTACGGCTGAGTTGCCCGTAAGTCAAATCACATCGCATGACATTACATGACATGACCATCTATAGCTCTGGTGAAGCTCCTCTGTGAGTTCCATTTACTAGGGGGGGTGGGGGGAACCAAAGCCCAGTACATACACCTTCCGACCGGCATTCCGAAATTCTGATGGGCTTTTTCAGAATTGTTTCTCAGAACCTGTGCATCTCCAGATGTCTGAACCGGAAGATGTTCCGATATCAGAAGGAGCATGTACTATTTACGTCATGTCTTGTCTTTTTGCACCTCAAACATCACATCCTGAAGGATATTGTGTGCATTTTACAAATAAATAAAATTAGCCTGACTGTCTCACTCTCCAACTGACTCTGTCTGTCTGTCTGTCTGTCTGTCTGTCTGTCTGTCTGTCTGTCTGTCTGTCTGTCTGATCTGATCTGATCTGATCTTCCAGATCCTGTCAGAAAAAGCATCCACGAATCGATCACTAGCACGGTCTCTGACAATGGAAAGTATTTCACCAGAAGATCTCCCAAGGCAAGGTAATAATGTAATACTGTAGACGTTTACTTCAATATGTCTTCTACTCTTAGTTAGAAGTAATCTCATTTAGTAGTTGAATTTGAATTAGTCTATTTTGGTCAACATTGGTCCACTTTAGCAGTCCATTTAGTAGTAGTATGGAAAATCAAAACTAGAAAGGACATTTAAAGGGATATCATAACACTTAGGTGTTGTTGTTAGGTGTTAGCAATGGTTGAATACTGTGTTGCCTTCATGGACGAGCTACTTTGGAGGTGATTTTGCTTTTCACATGCTGTGTGTTGTGCATGTTGTGCATGTTGTTCTCCATGGCAGTGGATTTCCTGGAGGCCGTCAGGCAGAGAGTTCAGAAGTTTGAGGTCCAGTACATTGGGAACCTGCCAGTGTCCAGGGCAATGGGTAAGACACCCAGCCTCCACATACCTGTACGCACTGTACTGATGCTTCACATAAGCAATCAATAGTGCAAACTATGTCCAAGCCATTCATTCTCATGTACAAGTACAATGAGTTCAGTGTATTTTCACCATGGTTAGTCATCCGTTGAAAAAGCTTATTAAGCCCTTCATCTGTTTCTGGGGGGGAAAGGAGGGGGCCTAGTATAGACTCCTGGAGGACTCTGATCAATAGGGAATTTAAGTCCTGGTGAAGCCATGCTCTGCAAACCTTACACACAAAGCAAGAAACTATAAGGAATGGTGTAATTTTTTGTTATGGAGAGATGGTCATAACACTCTTGAATCGCTTCAATGTCCACTGTCTTTGTATGCGTGCGTGCGTGCGTGCGTGCGTGCGTGCGTGCGTGCGTGCGTGTGTGTGCTGTAGGCATGGAAGTACTGAACAGAGCCATTGAAAGCATCATGAATGCCACAGACAGAGATGACTGGGAACCAATAGTCATTCAAGTCACTGACAAGGTCTTGTCACTTTGGAAAGGAGAGGTATTGTCATTCACCACTTCTTAACCCAATAAAACCTGAGGTTGATTGTACAAATACCTTCTAAATCAGTAGTTCTCACACTTTTCAAAAATAGCATGCACTGTGAGCTTGTATATCTGCTATTTTTCATTAACCAATGCAAGAATCTAAAATGAGTGACATGGATTCTTTTCCGGATTGTCATCGAGGCACACTGCCTTGATGAGACAAGTCCAGGTGTGCCTTGAGATTTTGTGAAAACCACACATTATATATACAACTATACAAAAAGTAATAAATTGTAATTTACTATAGGGCAGGCCTATCAGTACATTGTGAAGAGACAGAATGAACTGAGACAGTGAATATATATATATATATATATATATATAATATATAAACTATATTGGAACTACTTTCTGGTTTGGGCATGTCATTATAAGTGAAAATGTTTATTATATATATATATTTTTACAAATTTCCAAAAAGATTTAAAAAATAGACAACAGATCTATAAGCTCATAAAGCATCCAAATGCAACGTAATATGAGCTTGTCAATCTTTATCTGACATTAGTACATACAAAACAACAAAAATAATAAAACACGTGAGAGAACTCAGGACCCCAGGAAGACTAGAGGCTCAGTCATGTGTCTCTAATGGGGATCCTTCAATAAACATAAACATAAACATAACTTTGGCGAGCCTTGGGCACAGAAAGTTTGAAAAACACTGCATTAAGGGTTAACCACTTAAACCCTATAATCAGTGCTTTGTTGACCTGATTATGTATCCATTTGTCTTTATCAGGAAAGAGAGGAGCCATTTTGGGAGTGTCAGGTTCGTTTTTTGACCTTTCTGGGTGTCGGCCACGATTGTCGCACCTTTGCGGTGATTGTAGATGGAGGGACTCAGCGCTTTGAGAGCCACGTGTTCTGGTGTGAACCCGACGCTGGGCTGATCTCAGAGGCAGTCCAGGCTGCATGCATGGTGAGCGCTGTCACTGTCACTTGGTTTAAACCCATTGAGACCTGCAGAGGCCGAGTCTACAAATGTCTTCTAAATCCTATGCTTTTCTGGAAAACGTATATGCTATATATTGCTTTTATCTCCCCATTTTAACTTTGTGAAAAGTAACAGTTTTGGGCATATGAGGTTCAGACATAACCAGACATATACAATATATAGCTGAATTTTTAATAATAATAATAACAACAATAACATAATTATTATTTTCCTTCAGGTCCAATACCAGAAGTGTCTAGTGGCTCAGACCCCTCCTCCGAGGTCCAAGACGTGGCGCGTGGCCCCATCTAAGGTCAAACGGGCTAATTCCATGGATGCCTTCCCGACCACCAGCCATTACCACGGCAACGGGGCTGCCACGGCAACCACGAGAGTTGCAAAGGGCAGCGGTGCCAGCGGCGGCAGCAGCAACAACAACGCGAGAAAAGGAATGCTGGCGTTCTTCGAAACCTTCCGGAATAAGCAGGCAGCTAGTTTTTAATGATGCGTGGGTGGAGGCGGGGTAATTAACGCTCATGGTGGCGGGGGAGTGATGAATGATAGCAATAATTATGGTGATGACTTACAGTATGACAAACAGCCAGAGCCATAGATAGAGTGAGTGAGTGAGTAAGTACAGCTTTTTAACTCTAGAATGCACTGGCAGTAATGATGTAATAATGTCCTCCCTAACATCACGATGAGATGCCCAACATTTAAAAGATCTGCTGGCACAGAGCCACCATTTTAGCTACAGTATGACATGGCATGGCAAACCATGTCTGAGCCCTGTAATGGTCAGTGGTGGAAAAGGTACGTAAAGTAAGTGTTTTACTTTTTAAGTGAAAGTATCAATACTGCAATGCAGAAATAGTAGAAGTCCGTAATTCAAAATGTACTTGAGTAAAAGTACAAAAGTATTGGCATCAAAATGTACTTAAAGTACCAAAAGTAAAACACTCATTGTGCAGAATGTCCCGTTTTAAGTCTTTTGAAAATTTTGAAAAATCTACAAGCTCACAATGTGTTGCGTCGCAACACATTGTGAGCTTGTAGATCGGATATTTTCAAATGACCGAAATGTATAGGGCTGAAGTATAGTTAATGTATGTTTTGCAATAATAATCACAATCTACAAAGTAACTTCTGGAACTGGAAATACAAATAACTGTATACTATGGAGATGTATGGATTAGAAGTAACAGTTTTGGAAATTGGAAATAAGTACAGTACACATACCTCAAAAATATACTTAAGTCCAGTAAATGTACTTTGTTACTTTCCACCACTGGTAATGGTACTTCCGAGTGACCATATCTGCTCTCCTAGTCTTGTGTGAACATTTATTTATTTATATTTATTTATAGTAAAAAATAATTCCTGCTATAAGAACACAGAACACTCATCTCTGTTCAAGGCAGAAACAAGCAATATTATCCATCACTGCTTTGGCGTTTGTGTGCACACAAGGTAGAGACGCGTCAGGAATGGCTACAGACACTAGAGTTTAGGCTTAGTAACAGTGTAATCAACAGATCAGACACTCACCTATAAAGAGGGCAGGGGCTTACACACAGCTAACCGGGTACAGGTGAACACAATGGACAATCAACACAGGTGTAACCATACAGCAAAGTAGAGGGGGGAGATCATGAAGAGAGAGTGACATCTGCTGGACAGGTAGGAGGACAGCCGTGTCAAGATAAATGCATGTTTGGTTACTCAGAAGTACCGTTATGGGGGCTAGCCTTGGCTAACCTGCTGGTATGCTATAGTTCTGCCTGTCTTTGGTCATTTCCTCTGCATTCACAGGACATTAATATGCAATCAATCCTGCCTATCACTGTGTGTTGAAGCAAGCATCGTTGCCACCAATCTGAAATGGTGAAATAGCAAGTGTGGTGACAAAGCATAATAACTATGGAAGGTAGCCCATTTCCAGACCTGTTTTGAGAAAGAAATTTGAGGTCATACAGTCGAAATAGCAGGGAAAGAAATAAAAAATATAAGATATAAAGTCACAATAGCAAGGGAAATAAAAACAATAATGGCATAAATGTTATCAGTCATGGCTAGCCCTGCACAAAAACATTAAGTATGTCTTTGATAGTAGGCATGCCTATCAACTAAGGCATTTAAAGGATGTGTAAAAGTAAATGAGCTTTATATAGATGCAGACTCCGGAAATGAATGTATACCAAAGTAGGACAACTATGAAAATGCATCAAACGAATAATGTAAATTTTCACCATTACAGATTATAAAAATCACACTTGTGTGAAGTGAGGGGCGCCCTATCGGCCACATCGACAAGGTCTTACGCCGTAATTTAGTGCCCTAAACAAACATACTTGACTGGCAAACAATTTATGTCATATTTAAGAGCTCTAAACAAACATTGTCATATCCTCAAAGTCAATAGACTTGGCTGGAAAATGATTTACGTCATAAGTCCTCTGAACAAAAAATCCATAGACTTGGTTGCCATATGACGTAATCTTCAAAAGCCATATGCATTGGAGGGGCTAGCGCCCCTCAAAAAGTGACTGAGAGGATTACCCATTAGCCAAGGTACATATACTTTTTAAAATATTGTAAATATGTATAACATAGCATTACATTTCTTTTCAGCCTTTCATACTCAAACTCCTTAATCTTAACAAACCCTTTAATCTTTAGTAGCTCCTTGACCTTAACCAACAAGTCCATTAATGACTGAAAGGTCCTTAAATTCTGTGGTCCCTAAAGTTACCAAAGAGAATGGGTTTAAAAATGTGGAAATGGAGCTGCAGGGACTCTTAATGAAACTCTTAATGAACTTGTATGCGTGGGTGCGTGCGAATGTGAAGGCCGTCATACGTTGCACCTGGCAGACTTGCAGCAAATTAATCACAAACACAACAAGGTGAAGTGTTTGTTGTCCTGAGCATCCTTCATAGACTTGTATTTAAAAGGTAGTCAGTAATAGCAGTGAGCTTGTCGTTCTGTGGCAGTGTTCTGTGATGTTAGAGACTCTATAGGTCAGCTTAGAGTAACTACTGTACCATGCTGCAATAATGATGACTAGAGATTTAGACCTGCTGTGAAATTGGTATTTCATTTTGGTATAACATGAGATGAGGTACATTAACAGTAAATGTAAAGGCTAGCTAATGTTAGGCTTAACATGCGTTCTTCACTGTCTTAACACTTAAGTTATTATTAGTTTTTTTTAAAGGGCTTCAAAAAGGCCAACTTTGCTGTCTCATTACTTTACATTACTTTAAATGATATGAATTAAGGCTGTTGAGAGAGTTGAGAGCCAGAGAGAGAGATACAATCTGTGTATGTGGCTCAGGTTTCCTCCTCTGTTTCCTCCTTTGTTGTAGGTCCCTGTATACCTGTGTGAAACATCCTGTTTAACATGAGGTAATAAAGTATCCCTTTGTGATACTGATACTCACTGATACTGACTCACGTTTTAACACCCCATGCCCAATCGAGCGACTAAATATGAATTACTGGCTGTTTGCCTGTCACAGCATAGCAATTACTAGGACAGGTTTAACCCGATTTGCATCAAACTTGGCAGAGTAGGTGGGGTAGACTAAGTAGTAGAGGATAGAATACTTGATTTGATTTTTGATTGATTTTTTTCAAACCAGTCAAAGGTCAAGATCACAGTGGAATGCTTAATACATAGCATGTGGCATGGGTGTAACATCTAAGCCTCAGGCTTTCACTTTGTGTGCCGTCAGTTCAAAGATGGAATGCTACAGTAGCTAGAGTACTCAGACTCCCCATAATAAACCCATTCAGATCATCCTCATTATAAGCATTCAAGACCAGCTGGAATGACTTTTCACAAACCATTTTGTGACTTATAGTGAAACGGGCTGGATATCCTGGGAAGCATTCCTTTTCGGGTTTATGATCCGGTCGGGAGCGGATGGTAATTTACGTCATGTTATAGTCATTGATTTGTAGTCATCAGGCAGGATGACTACATGATCAATTCCCCGTGATCAATGGCATCATTTTATGGCCTACCCAATAAAAGCCTTGATGCAGCATATGAATACGACACGTTTCTTCAAGTAGCCTACGTCTTGGAATAATGAATTTGTTATATTCATATTTTATTCCAACTCATAGCGACTGGCGAGACTAAAGACAAACAGGGGGGGAGCAAAACAAAGCAATGCCAAGAAATCCGGAAACCACAAACGGGAATACAATATTGTTTTGTTTTCTTCTTTTTTTTTGTATCATCCGGTCTAGACCAGATCACACAGCGATTTAGAAAGGTTAGAGGTTACGGGCTGGGTGCTTCCTCAGCCAATCACAGTGATGAAACTAGCCTGATACTCAAATTTCCATTTTGTTTCACTTCATTACCAGAACATATTTTTTTAATGGTCGTGGACTCGTGGCTAGCGATTTAGGGCTGGAGCCAGGCAATGATGAAAGACCACTTTGTATCAAATTGGAAGGAGTAGTCATTACTTTTTAGAGGAACAATGTTTTGTGATGATTCACACCAAACTAAATCACCTCGCAGCACAGAAGGGAGAGGGGTGCTCTCTATAGTTGCACCCATCCTCCATGATGACCAATCAATCTACACACATACACAATAAATGATATAAAATAGACCAACATAACTCATTATATTATTCCCACGACCAATAACAAATTAATAACATGACACTAGCACATAACAGAAAGAGAACATTTCCAGGGGCATCCTAGGAATTAAGTCTCTCCCAGCATGGAATCATAAATATTGCTTTAGTGTTCTATCAAATGTGTGACTCCTGAACTGGTAACCAGAGTTCATACAAGCTCTGATTCAGGGAGCTTGAGGTCAATCTCAACCACTAGTGGTAGAGGAGGCTGAAAAAACAGACAAAAGGACCACACACATCTATGCACCTACTAGGCTGGGTGCTGGATCAAATAAAGTCACAAATAAAGAAAAGAAAGAAATCCGCACACCACTTTCTGCTCCCAGATATTTATTTTACTGAAGTGGTAAAGTTTCGGGCCGCAGCCCTTCAGGTCTGAGGAAGGGCTGTGGCCCCGAAACGTTACCACTTCAGTAAAATAAATATCTGGGAGCAGAAAATGGTGTGCGGATTTCTTTCATTTCTTAATCTCAACCACTAACCTAGCTCCCAGATCCTTCCCCTGATCTTAACCTCGCCAAAGCCACATGTATAATATAACGGTCTAGCCTAATGCCTAAGCTGCAACCATTTTAAGCTAATAGCTGAAATTAACCATCTCTAACCTAATGCCTAACTATTCTTAAACTTAGCTAATTACAATTAACCATCTATACTAATGACTTTAACACAACTCATTTTAACATTATACCAAAACGTAAAGGAAAGGCCTTCATAATATGTGTGTATCTTTTACTGTCAATCTAGCTGACAAAAAGTCCAAGAGTGGAAAAAATGTGTTTCATCTACATTATCTATACTCAAAATCCAACATATCCTATACCCAAGGTGGGGTTGGCGAAAGGGCCTTTCTTTGTGGAGTTTGCATGTTCTCCCCGTGTCCCCTAGGGTAGGTATCCTCACAAAAACATGCAGTAATCCTGGTCTCTAAAACTACCTCCCCCTGGCCAGCCGGGGCACCTGATGGAGGGGAAAGGAACTGGTCGGAATAACGTGTTCCTTCCACGCGCTACGTCCGGCCAGGGAAATTCCACCCTGTCAGGTGAAAAGAAGCAGCTTGGACTCCTCATGCATAGAAGGAGTCATGAGGTCAGTCCACTGCCCCCCCAGGTTGGCAGAGGAAGTGTAGCGCCCAGGATTACATTAGATAATTGGCACTGGGTGAAAAAACTGGGTTGCAAAATCGTGGGATAAAAATTTAAAAAAAAAAGAAATCCAACATATCCAGAGTCACAAAATTTAGTGTTGTCCGTCAAACAAGTACCCATAATTTATCATTGCAATGGACATTCAAAATTTAAAATAAAGACAATGCACATGCGCAGGGACGAAGTGCGTCGCTACATTGAATTTTTCCAGGGAAGATCTAAGACTTACAAAGTAGCATGTGGCCATCTTCAACTGCTGAGGTCATCTTGTAATTTACTTTTGTGGAGGTTCTCCATCTGTCTGCCGCTGCAGGTACTCTTAGTTGGAAGATGCTGGATAGCCTTTAAGAATAAATAAAAGGATAGGATAACAAAGTTATTGGCATGCTAATATAATAAAGGGAATGATGTAAACACTTACCTAGCGTGCTATGCTCATACAACAAATACAAAAATATAAAAGACAAATTGCCATATTATAATGTTTTTGAACAATCCCTTATCCCTGTACTCCAAACTCATTATTCAGGTTTCAATTAAACAATGGGAATACTATTTTGTTTCCATGACAAGACAATAATGTGGACCTTTTCGAGCTGGGACCAGAATCTTCTTGTTGGCCCTGACTGATCAACCGGTGAAGTTCTATTAAGAGTTGTAACCTACTGTATACTGGTTGTTGTTAGTGTCCTACTGTCCTCACACCACACCGATGAAGAAATGATAGCCTAATAGGCTCTATGCACACACGCACGCCATTTTGGAAAGAACTTTGGTCCCTTCCCGCGTCCTTCACAGGTGTTACCAATGATAGTAATGAAGGCTCTGTTCCATTCTGGTCAAACAGAGTCAGGGTGCTGCTGTGCTTGTTGACTCACGGAAACGGAAACACAACCCACAAGTTGGTCTCAAAGTTTCTTAGAGTGGGTTATGGTTATGGGGGTCCTTGAAATTAAAAGGTTCGAGCACCACTGCAAACTAAATGCCTTAATTAGCATCATCAGTAACACCCAGAAAGGCCGGAAGTAGGAGTTATTCTGTGTGCATAGCCCATTCATTCTAAGTCGCATGGCAATGTCGCTAGCTGATTTTAACAAAAGTAACATACATTAGGGATATTCACTGGAAGTGGATACATTTTCTTCAACAAGTGAAATGTTAGACAAAATGGACAATTAACCAATGTCTTGCTTATTAGGAAATTAATTGGTCCATCTATTGCTGCCACAACTTTGGTACAGTACGTGCTAAAGAAGCTATAGGCGGCGGGCTGAAATCAGCCCTGCATGGTGACATATGGTTGCACAGACTTACTAAACAGTTTGTTTGCACTGCTAAACTGAATGAATCCTAACAAAGCAATGGATAAATATTACACTAGCAAGTGTGTAACCAAACAAGTCTGGCTGAATTAAAATATCCAGGATTTTAATGCATGCTAAGACTCTTTGAATTAACTGTTTAATTGCACAATCGGCCCTTGGGATTATCTATTAATGGGTACATTAAAAGGTATTTTTTCTTTTGGGTGTGACATTTGACACATTTGGGGGTGACATTTGTCACATTTGGGGAGTGACATTTGTCATATTATCTAACTTTTATGGTGACTTTACCCGCCCCCGGCAGATGACATTGTTTTGCCAAGAAACATGACCCATCTACAGTTCAATTGAAAACATCATTTTAGAAAAGGCTTTTGGGGGTGAAATGTTACACAGCTGGGCATGGGTATACCGGTAGTTGTATTGGTCCTGGCACACCCTGGGTGATGAAATGTACCCCCCCCCCCCCCCCCCCCCCCGCAGTTTGTATCCCCAAGGTCATAGTGTACTAGCATGCTTTAATGAGCCTGGAGAGATCGAAGTAAACCTGTCTCAGGCTTGAACAAAACTCCCAGATTTAGCACCTTGATTTAAACAAAAGTTATTATTTTGTTGTTATTTATATAACCCTCTTTTCTCTCTCTCTCACTCACACTCACACACACACACACACACACACACACACACACACACACACACACACACACACACACACACACACACACACACACACACACACACACACACACACACACACACACACACACACACTTTTATCTATATTTGATGTATATACTTTAGCACAAACGAAAAACTGGATGTCATGTATAGAGAAGAAATAAACAATGCACCTTTTTATCTGTTGTGATTCTTTGACTGAATTGAATCTACTTAGAGCTCCTATCGCTGTGGGTGACAATGCTGATTATAGATAGCTAAAATATCCTTTCTCTATGTCTTATTCTTAGTTTTGTTCACCAGATTACATTGTGAAAACATTTAAATTGTGGTAATCTGAGCTGAATTAATATGTTTTGCAGTGGTGGAAAGTAGCCAATTACTACATTTACTGTTTTTTAAAGATATTTTGGGGGCTTTTTGCCTTTATTGATAGATTCACAGTAAGTCGACAGGAAACGGAGAGAGATGGGGAGGAAGACACACAGCGAAGTTCATCGGGATCGGGACTCGAACCCGCGACATGCTGTCAGGCTAGGCCTACAAGTAGCCTACAATTAGCCCTCAAGTAGCCTACAATTTTGAAGTGCTTTTACTATTTCCATTTTTCAATATTTTATACTTTATATTCTACTCAGACTGAGGCAAATAGTGTAGCTTTACTTACTATAGTTACTGTAACAGCAATTTCCACCTAATGTTCTGTATTCTCTTGTACGTTACTTCACAGGTATCAGGTATGTATGGTATCGCCCTGGGAGTGATCCTACGCAGACTCAGAGTAGACAGTGAAACAAAGTAAACAGATGAGATGGATGTCCAGTCGATATTGCCATTTTAGTTGTATTTATTGAAGTTCATTGCAGTTGTAATGAACATACCATACCAGTTATATTGCAGTGTGGTTTCCGTAGTGAAACTGCTTCTGCCTGCTGCCTGACTGGTAAGAACGGTCTCTGTATCCTTGTCTCATCACTGCACCTGTGACCCTCTAAATAGCCTACACAGCAGTGCTGTCAAATCTAGAGCCTGCCACCAAGGGTCCAATAAAATACTGCCAACATAACAAATAATACCACCATCATAATGGCTCCTACAGTTACTTGAGGGAATTGATGTTTTATGTTTGTCCATTTGAAAATAGCTGATCTGCAAGCTCACAATGCGTCCACTGCAAATTGCTGCTCTCCACACCCTCTGTGGAGAGCAGCAACGCTTGTGAAACGGCTTGCATTTCCACAAGTTTAATATTTAGGGGCAGGACGTCCCCAGACCCATTTGACCCAGGTTCGATTCCAGGCCTGGCCAGCACTGTGTCCAATATGACTGCTCAAAGTGTCCATTTCACGGGCCAAATGCAATCGTCATCAATGCCAGCCAGTCTTTTTTTAATGATGATAATTTTTTTGCTTGCTTTTGCCTGGTTTGCCTGCAGATTTATATCGCATCTGTATCTTCCAACCTGTAGAATATAGTGTAATTTAGAATATAGTGTAATGTAGTGAATATAAGTCTTTTTTTAATGTTCCAGTCCTGAACCAACTTTTAGGGTTCTGAATCTGATCTGAACCAATTCACTTCCAGTGGAAACACTCTGAACTGGTTCAATATTAGGCGGGGAAAAAATAACGGAACCGCACTTCAACCCCCTTGTGGCCTTCCAGTGATTGACACAGTGCCCTGCCAGCCGTCCTTCTCTCCCTCTGACCTTGTCTGTGACCCTTGGGAGGCCTCCGTCGAGCTCTACGTTTCTGATGTGGTCCGCGGCCGCCCATATGTTACATCAAATGTGAGTGTCCATGTCTCGGCAACATAAAGCAGTATACTGTCTTTTACTCAAGTAATATTTTAAATACAGGAGTTTTAATTGTAACAGTATTTCTACATTGTGGCATTGCTACTTGTTAGTAAAACATCTGAGTACTTCTACCACTGACCATTTGACTTCACCTGAGTGAATACCTATTTTCAGCACCCATTACATTTTACTGCACTTCTGAGTCCTAACCAGCAGATGGCAGCAGAAGACGTCAAAACGTACGTCAAAACTTCCACTATGTTTCATGCAATGTTTTGTCCTTTCATCTACATTATCTGTCAATCTATTTGTCTACCCATGCATCATGCATCAACTGCGCAAACAGCATGGAATACGGATGTGTATATTACAGGAAACTCCACTTTCCAGCAAACTCCGGTAAACTCCCGAATTGTACCATCACACCCATTACCGTATATTAAATGCCTGCTAAACTTGAGGTTTACGGGCAAAATACAGTGCTCATAATTGCCCGTTAACTCCTCTTTTCACGCAGTGTTACATTTGTATTATCTCAGCATTGACATACCATTGTCACTGAAACATTAGTTAGGCTACTTACTCGAGGGTAGGCCAACAGGACACATGGCTAATGATGAAAACTGGGCTTTTGCTGAAACCTGACTTTCCTGTTACTGGGCAGACCGTCTAATCAATAGTCTGCTAATAACTACCCCAGAAGTGCAGCAAAGAGAGAAAGAGTGTTTATTATGTCAGTATATGGTTGGAACCCCAAATAATTGATAGAAGAGATTTTTCAATGGATTCTGTTACCATTCGGTGTGCTAAATAACATACACATTTTTTACGGAAAACTAACAACTTGAATGGCATCGTTTTCAAGATGGCGTCCATGATGGCTGCCGGTAGCTTAAAATGCCTGTTTCATTCCAAAGTTGCAAACCGACCACTAGGGGGCGAGCCAAATTAGTTTACGATGGTTTTTTAAAACCTTATGACCATACCTAACAGCATGCCAAAATTCAAAGAGCAGTTACCAAGTGCATAATTGTTATGATTTTTTACATTAATCACAGTTTATACAGTTTATAGGCATTTTAGCTCCCGGCAGCATCACGTAAAAAATCATAACAATTATGCACTTGGTAACTGCTTTTTGAATTTTGGCATGGTGTTAGGTATGGTCATACGGTTTTCAAAAACCATTGCAAACTAATTTTGCTCGCCCCCTAGTGGTCGATTTGCAATGAAACCATAGGCATTTTAAGCTCCCGGCAGCTCCATCGTGGACGCCATCGTGCAAACGATGCCATTCTAGATGTTTGTTTTTCGTAAGAATTTAGACCACTAGGGGGCGAGCCAAATTAGTTTGCGATGGTTTTTGAAAACCTTATGCCCATACCTAACACCATGCCAAAATTCAAAAAGTAGTATTGCATAATTGTTATGATTTTTTACATGTTCATTCCCAGTTTATAGGTATTTTAGCTCATTTTAGCCACCGTGGACGCCATCTTGAAAACGATGCCTTTCTGGTTGTTCGTTTTTCCTAAGATTTTAGTATGTTATTTAGCACACCCAATAGTAACAGAAAAATATCAATTATTTTGGTTTTCAACCATACCTGTAAGTGTCTAATATTTGAGTCTGTGTAAACAGACCACTAGGGGGCGCTCCCAATACGTTTGCACAGCTTTTTGAAATCATTATACCCATACCAACACCAAAATTCAAAAACTATAGACACCAAAAGCCAAATCTTTACGCCCCCAGCTATGATAAATGCGCCCCAGCTATGATAAATTCCCATGAAAATAATGTATTGGCCCATTATTTGTATTTCAATATTTGTATTAAACAAAAAAAAAGGTAGACGATACCCCATGAGCATGACAAAACATAGGGCACAACATAACACACTTAACAATACAAATCACAAAATACTTATTCACACCAGTAGGGCTATAACCAGCTAAGACGCCCTGAGGGTGACCTTGCCCTCGCGGTGAAACTACAGGTCTGGGAATGCCGGGTATAGGGCGTAAAATGTGTGCTAATTAGTAAGGCCAGCTCAGTTAGGGCCCAGGTATTTTCGGGTCTGTTGAGAACTCTAGTTTCGGCCGGCTGCCGGGCACGGCTGTGCTAATAACTTTGGAGTTTGAATGGACAATTGAACAGGTATCAGTCAAAAGGGAGACATCGAAGAGGAAAGATGGGTGGGGAAGGATCAATATGGAATGTCAGAACAGGTCAGCTCCATATATGGAGATCTAAGGGTTTGAGGTTGAGGTCAGATGTTGCTGGCCGGCTCCATATATGCAGATCTAGGTGATGATCCAGTCTTCTCCATGTGTGGCTAAGTATCCAGGGTTTGATGAGGTCAGTGTCGTGATCTTCATATATGGAGACGGCCATATATGGTGGCATGACAGATGGATGGACTGACTGACTGACTGACTGACTGACTGACTGACTGACTGACTGACTGACTGACCGGTTTTGCAGGTATCGTATCAACAAATCGGATCGGAACAAATCGGATCGGAACATGATTTACTGATACAGCTTCTCATACTCTTTCATCCTCTCTCTCTCTCTCTCTCTCTCTCTCTCTCTCTCTCTCTCTCTCTATCTCTCTCTCTCTTCTCTCACTCTCTTCTCTCACTCCCTGGAGAAAGAGAGGCCAGAGCAGCAGAGGTTGAGTGACTGAGAGGAGGAGGGGGAGGAAGCCAAGCAGAAAACAGAAGCAACAGAAATGAAGAAAGAAGTTCCTCCCTGGAGCACAAATATGCCAAAGAACAGAAATATGGAGAGAGAGAGAAAAGAGAGGGGGGGGGGGGGGGTACTATGTGTGTGTGTGTGTGTGTGTGTGGGGGGGGGGGGGGGGGGTACTGTGTGTCAATAGAGCCTTCTGAATTAAATAGAGCTTGAGAGAAAGACAGAAAGAGAAAGAGACACACGTGTCGCACGCACGCACGCACGCACGCACGCACGCACGCACGCACGCACGCACGCACGCACGCACGCACGCACACACACATACACACATATGTCCAGCCCTAGGGCTATAGACCATGACAAAAAATAGAAGAGAAGAGAGAGAAGAGAAGAGAAGAGAAGAGAAGAGAAGAGAAGAGAAGAGAAGAGAAGAGAAGAGAAGAGAAGAGAAGAGAAGAGAAGAGAAGAGAAGAGAAGAGAAGAGAAGAATGATATAAAGGCAGTATATTCCTCGAACATGAACAACCCTTAAGTATTTTCATATTCATGGGACCTTTTGAAAATCAAACCCTCCGTCTCTTAAAACATTTACTTTTGGCCAATCAGCTCTTTGTTTGTGTCCACTCCAGGACAGTGCAGTCACAGAGCAACTGTCTGTGAATCACAAGGTTTCACCCGGGTTCAGACCCAGACACCTCCACATCGCCATGGTTCAAACCCAAACACCCCCACACCACCATGGTTCAAACCCAAACACCCCCACACCGCCAGGTTCAAAACCAAACACCCCCACACCGCCAGGTTCAAACCCAGACACCCCCACACCGCCCAGACACCCCCACACCGCCATGGTTCAAACCCAAACACCCCCACACCGCCAGGTTCAAACCCAAACACCCCCACACCGCCAGGTTCAAACCCAAACACCCCCACACCGCCAGGTTCAAACCCAAACACCCCCACACCGCCAGGTTCAAACCCAAACACCCCCACACCGCCAGGTTCAAACCCAGACACCCCCACACCGCCCAGACACCCCCACACCGCCATGGTTCAAACCCAAACACCCCCACACCGCCAGGTTCAAACACAAACACCCCCACACCGCCAGGTTCAAACCCAAACACCCCCACACCGCCAGGTTCAAACCCAAACACCCCCACACCGCCAGGTTCAAACCCAAACACCCCCACACCGCCAGGTTCAAACCCAAACACCCCCACACCGCCAGGTTCAAACCCAGACACCCCCACACCGCCAGGTTCAAACCCAAACACCCCCACACCTCCAGGTTCAAACCCAGACACCCCCACACCGCCAGGTTCAAACCCAGACACCCCCACACCGCCAGGTTCAAACCCAAACACCCCCACACCGCCAGGTTCAAACCCAGACACCCCCACACCGCCAGGTTCAAACCCAAACACCCCCACAATGCCAGGTTCAAACCCAAACACCCCCACATCGCCAGGTTCAAACCCAGACACCCCCACACCACCCAGACACCCCCACACCGCCAGGTTCAAACCCAAACACCCCCACACCGCCAGGTTCAAACTCAGACACCCCCACACCGCCAGGTTCAAACCCAGACACCCCCACACCACCAGGTTCAAACCCAGACACCCCCACACTGCCAGGTTCAAACCCAGACACCCCCACACCGCCAGGTTCAAACCCAGACACCCCCACACCGCCAGGTTCAAACCCAGACACCCCCACACCAATACGATGTGCTGTCAGTACTGGCTGGGTGCTGGTTACATGGGTGTGTGGCACTTCACTCCACCTCAGCAATCCCTGATCCCTCTAGTAGCCAGTGGTGGAAAAAGTATACTCACATTTTGTACTGCAAAAGTGTCAATACTGCAATAGTACTCTGCTACAAGTTTAATCTTAATTTAGCAGTTACCGTAATCTTTTTTTATTGAAAATACTTACTAATCCTGAAATCATTGAACTAAGATGAATGATGATATTATGATACATCTCTTGGTATGGTGGGTCCGTGTGTGCACGCCGCACACACACGCACGAGTGTGTGTTGTGTGGGAGAGAGATATGAAACCTTGCTCTCCTATATGAGAGGATGCAGTTACCATGGTTACCATGT
>NC_136789.1:16340813-16353313 GCF_951216825.1 Electrona antarctica | reverse complement strand
GTGCGTGCGTGCGTGCGTGCGTGCGTGCGTGCGTGCGTGCGTGCGTGTATATCAGGTTAAATTGTGCAATTTGTCCTTACATGACTTTACAGCCTCTTCTCAGCTGATGAGTTATTGTGGATATCTAATCAAGAAGGATTAACAAGGTTGTGGTTTTCCATTATGGCTAATTGTGCACAGAACAGTAGTACAGAGGAGAGGAGGCGTCTTCAACCTAGAATAATTTTGAACCTCTTTCAAAACCACTTTATAGCCTTTAGCACCAAATGGTGCTATAAACTAAAGAACCATCAGAGATGTCTGTTTATTAGCTAAATCAAATGCTAATAAACAATTTGGGAAAAGTAAAAAACGGCTTCATTCATATTACATTTCTATTCAGATCCCACTGAAGAGAAAAATGCATGAGCAAGGCCACGTAACTGTATAAAAGCTCTGGTGTGGTCGTTATACACGTATCGCTGATTCTCTGTAGCCCGCTGAGTGCCAGGTTGTGTTTGTGACACTGTTTGTTTTGTTTTGAAAGATTCTGTTTTATCGAACACGCACACCGTCAAACTCACCAACATTGCAGCTGTACGAAAAGCTTGAATTATTCTCTTTCTATCGTCAAAGTGTTTGTTTCATAAAAATCCACTGTAGACATGTTATGAGTTACTTTCTGTCCTTGCAGAGTATTATTTTTGTAAGTGTTGCAGTTTGGAAGTGCTCGTTAGATATCACTCAACTGCCCTGCGTACCACCTGTTTTGAATTTGCACATAATGCAGGAGGCAGCAGGACATTGCTTTACTGAAAACTAGTGCTTCCAAACTCTGATGGCAAGATGGCCGCGGTCTGCAAATGGTCAATACACCAAAGTAATTCATATGAACAACGTGCAGAAAAGCCTATAACCCACAATACAACATGGGAAACTGACACGTCTGACTCCCTGGCAGTGTTGTTTTTGTCGACTAAAACTAAGAAGAAAAATGTTCGTCGACTACCTTTTTCCACTGACGAAAACTAAATAAAAACTAAGCTATGATGACTAAAACTATGACTAAAGTGCTAGGGACTAGTGGACAAGAGATCCAGTATTCATCCAGTATTCATTTTACACTTGGTTGCATGCTGAAAATAGCAGATCTACAAGCTCACAACGCGTCACGCTGTGACGCGTTGTGAGCTTGTAGATCGGCTATTTTCAGCAAGTGTAAAATCAGGCATTACGATGGCATCAAGGCCCTTAAATCTTATGATATTTAGTCGACTAAAACTAGACTAACAACACCAAAACATTCCAGGTGACTAAAATGTGACTAAAACTAAATGAAAACTATTCAAGAGACTATGACTAAAACAAAGATTTGCTGCCAAAAACAACACTGCTCCCTGTCCTGGCATGCTTTAATGATTACAAAATGTCTCTGAGGCAGATGTGTGGCCGTACACCTGCTGATCAATTGACCCTCTGGCTGCTGGCACCGCCTGAGTCACTCACTCCCCCATCTCCTCTCAATTGAGTGAGAGGGCACAGAATAACAGACAGCTTACATTTGGGATGAAGTGAGGAATCGGGCTTGCACACACACACACACGCGCACGCACCCACGCACGCACACACGCACGCACGCACGCACGCACGCACGCACGCAGTGATGGGTTGAAGGAAAGTGAAAGAGTGAAAGACAGGGCCCAGGCGGTGGCGTAACCGTCTGGGCACCCGACTGGTAATCCAGTCGCGGGTTCGACTCCCGAGCCCGACACGGCCTTTACTGCATGTCTTCCCCCATCTCTCTCCCGTTTCCTGTCAGCCTACTGTCTGTCCCTTCAAAAACCAATAAAAGGTGTAAGCCGCAAAAAAAATATCTTAAAAAAAATAAAAAAAATAAAAAAAAGAGTGAAAGACAGAAAGGCAGATAAAAGGAGAGGAAGAGAGACAGACAGAAGCATAGCAACATAGACAAAGATGCCGGCAGTTCAGACTGTCTCTTATTGTGCGGTCGCTGCAAGCAAACCCCACGTACAGTATGTCATCGCCAAGAGAACACTTTGGCACCTAACTAGTCCTACACGCTTTCACTTAGAAACTCTGTTCAAACTTTTGTAGTTTACTTACTAAAATTAGAATGGAAGTCAATGGAGGATTTATTTTGATACGTCGAAATCTCTTCATACTTTCACCTGGGGACACCATTGGTGACCATTCACAATTTAAAAACATCACCTTACTGTGGCCTTTAAAATGTATTGTCGTTTTTTTTATATTTAACTTTTAAAAATCAAATGATAAAACTTTGGACCCTCCCTATTCCTTCATACTTTCACAGAGAAACTAAATTCAGTTTAAAAAAATCCACCTTACTGTGGACATGCACATTGGAGATTATTACTTATTATATTATATAATATACTAATAATTGGCAGTTTTCGAAATATATAACTTGCGCCCAATGCATTGTCAATGGCCATCGCCATTTAAGGACTCCGACACGCAATAATTGACAGGTGCGCCCGTTCCCTTTTGCGGTGTAGCCTACGTGTGACGTGTCGCTGCCTTTTCCACTCCCGTCAGAATAACTCAGAGACAGGACCTTTGAACAGCCACTGCACCGACCGCTGAGTTGCTTGTCATGAAAATCCACTTTAAAACAGTGTAATCGCTTGTCGTAGTGTTGAAAAATATCCCATAGTGGCGATCACAACAACAGACCGGGCAGCGCACGGATTCCTCCACCGGCAGCTTCTTCATTGTAAACAATAGGGACTCAATTTCCCATAACCGTTAATGAGCGGATGAGGCAATTTCACTCATCCTTCCGGATAGCAACAGAGTGCATTCTGGGATGGATTGGGCCAAATCGTGAACGCACTGGCCGTTGACTATCATTGCACGCGTTCACATATGAAACAGCGTTCACGTGTCATTGCCCCAATAACATGAACGTGCGCAATGATAGTCAACGGACCAGCGCTGGCTCGAGCTGCAATACCAAATTCGGCCACTATGTCCATTTCGCCTCAGGGTTTCCTCCGGGTGCCGTCTCTATTAATATATACTCTAAGGGCGTAGCGTGCATTCCGCACTTCCGGCACACTTCCGCCCCAGAGTATAAATTGTTCCGCCCTCCTGTCGACACACAAGGCTCCAATGAACTGCAGCGGCCAATGAGGCATCTATTATTATTGTTTTTTTTTATATCTATGGTCTTGCCTGGCACAAAATATGTTCAGATGGGGGTCCACACCCTACTACACATTAATTTAGGGGTTCTTGACATCAACACCTGCAAAACCTGTCAGTCGTTCCGTCACGCCACCATGGCCGTCAGTCCCTCACGCCTCGTGACACGCAGTGATGTAAATAGGTTTTCAATGTAATTAGTCCCGGGATGCATGGATGGTCTTTTCGAAATGAGTCCCAGGGACATTTTATGAGTCCCACTTCAACCACGTTAGGAGTCATATTTTTGCCATTTTTACAAATTTCAGCATTTAACTCCCATTTCATTTTATATGGTTACAATGCGGTTATAGAAAACAGAAGAAGAAATGATTATTATAACTAAAGCTAGCAAAATAAACTAGACTAAAAAGCAGTACATGTAGTACAGTAGTGCATCCTGTGGATGCAGAGGTCGTTGTTTTATTGCGTCCCTTAACTATAAACTGCGTTTTTGGATGCAAAATGCACCCTAATTTAATCTCTGGACACGTCACACCACATGACCGTCAGTCCCTCACACCTCGTAACACACTCCATATATGGCCATCTCCATATACAGTATGAAGATCACAACACTGACCTCATCAAACCCTGGATAGCCATATAAGACTGGATCATCACCTAGTCCTAGATCTGCATATATGGAGCCGGCCAGCAACTCTACATCTGACCTCAAACCTCAAACCTTTAGATCTCCATATATGAGACCTGTTCTGACATTCCATACGTTGATCCTACCCCACCCATCCTTCCTCTTCCATGTCTCCCTTTTGACTGATACCTGTCCATTCAAACTCTAGACGGGCCCGCCCCAAAGTTATTTGTGCACGGGTGCCCGGCACCCGTGAAAACTAGAGTTCTCAACAGGCCCAAAAATGAAGGCCCAGCCCTACCTGGGCCCTCATCAAACCCTGTACACTCAAGACACTGCCCCCATTGCCACCCTTCGATCTCCATATATGGAGCTGACCTGTTCTGATCGACATTCATATGTTGATAAAGGGTGAGGTCACTTGCCCTCAGGGTGAAAAACAACAAATGTCAACTAACTCAGAATCTCTCTGTCTGTCTCCTTTTTTACTTTTTAAATTTTCCTTCAAAAACATTGTTTTTTTCATACAGTAACACTATTCTGGGGTTCGATTTCCTTTGGTTGCTTAGCAACACTGCTCTCATGGTCATGAAAGAAGTGTACGTGTGTGTGTGTGTGTGTGTGTGTGTGTGTGTGTGTGTGTGTGTGTGTGTGTGTGTGTGTGTGTGTGTGTGTGTGTGTGTGTGTGTGTGCGTGTGCGTGTGCGCGTGCGTGCGTGCGTGCGTGCGTGCGTGCGTGCGTGCGTGCGTGCGTGCGTGCGTGCGTGGGTGGGTGGGTGTATGTGGGTATGTGCGTGCACGCGCAGGTGAGTGTGTGCATACTGTGTGTGTTTGCTTATATATTTGCATATCATCTTTATCTTGACATAGCTCATTTGCTTTATGTTGAATGACTAAGATTCACAATGATAAACTAACGTTGTGTGGACTGGAAATATATACAGAACGTACATTAAATACCCCTCTCACAGGGGGGTGGGGGCGGCTCTCCCTCACTTCTAAAAATAGACAATGACTTCAGTTGCTTATTTGAAAAAGGAAAAAGAAATTATCTCTGCCGTTATCTGCAGAGGGTCAATGTTGCCCCCTGCAGGTCATAACATAGAACGGCCGTGCACCAGTAGGACTTCTCACCTTTTTTTGGTTTAGCATCTTGGGCAGCATTTAAAACTAACTTAAGTTATTAACTTATTATTACGAAAACAAAACAACAACTAACAGACCAACAAAAACACTCCCCGCTATCTCCTTTGAAGTGAACAACCAATAGCAGAAGCTGTCAGATTTGAACTTGAACTCATTTGAACTTGAACTCTAGTTGCCATGTATTGCATTGTAGGCCTACTTCAATATATTTTGATGAGAAATGGATGGAATATTTTATATTGGGTAAAATAGATTAACATACATACCATACAGATTGGACCAAATAAAAAAAATATTAATGAAGTGCTGTGTTACTGTATGTAGGCTATTCTCCCTACAATTAAAAAATATATATAATCTGAAATTAATTGTGGCCCAACATAATACAAATGTTAAAAACAAACGTATTGTGTTCAAATGCTTCAGAAGGAAAGCTGGTGCATAGTCGTCGTAGCCATGCAAGAAAGTTTGATTTAATAAACAACTGTGTTTCTTCAGGGATACAATGCAGCACTTAAGTCTGCCTTTCTCTCCCCCCCCCCCCCCCCCCTCTCCTCAATAATGATCTCATTCTCAGTAATGACTAATCTATGCTCTGTCGTACGCCGGTGGTGCGCACCGGAAATAGCAGATCCACAAGCCCACAACGCTCCGTGCGTGTGATGCGTTGCAGGCTTGTGGATCTGCTATTTTCAGTGCACGCCACCGCCAGGCGACAAAAGTATAAATCAGGCATGTAATGTGTTTCTCATGAAGGTGCCTGCAGCTGCAGATGATTGATGTGTTTCATATCCAATCAGGAAGTGTACGAGCGCGGGCCGCCTGCCACAGCTCTAATTGGTTGGCTGACTGATATCGGCCTTGACTGTGTAATAAGAGGGATAATAAAGTTTATGTTTATGTTTAGGCCTATTCTTTTCCTGACTTCCTGTTTTGTTGTTGTTCGTGCAGACCATCAGAAGTTGGATCGTGAGGCTCGGATCTGTCGTCTACTCAAGCACTCCAACATAGGTGAGTTCTTGAATTAAAAGTTCATTTATACTTCATGGAATGACTGTGCTTTATGACAAAAAAATAGTATTTGAGTATGAATGTATCTACATCAGTTAATACATACATAGCCTAGATACAACACAGTAGTTAATTATATCATTTGGATATATTTAGATTATATATATATTTAGATTTAAATATGTATATGTTGATGCCGGTCCTCTAAGTATATAAAGCGTATAGTCTACATTTTAGACTACACATATACTTAGAGCGGACCAGCATCAACATATACAGTATAATGAATCTGTACCAAAAGAAATAGTGATCTGTCATTTACTCAGACTCTAAAATCCCTAAGACAATGCTGGCAGAGTCATAGATATACAAGCGCTAGTGCGCTACTTTACATTTGTCAGTCAGTGTGTAGAAGGAAATTAAACTAATATGTCAAAAGGTTTGTGGCCTCACGGCTAAAATGTCTCATCACGAAATGTTGTGAGCATGTATTGTAGACTGTAACTGTTCCTCATTTTGCTACGGACACCCTGGGACCCCATCAAGGACCCTCCCCAGACCCCGCTTTGAGAATCACTGGTTTAGATATTCCATGGTATCAAGCCATCACAGTGCTGAACCGCACACACATCGATTTCTTCAAAGCAAGATTAGATGATGGTTTGTTTTGTCGATGGGCCATGGCATATTTAAGTTATATGAAAGAAGGAAAATGTATACAGTGTAAAACTGTACACCGTGGTGTTTTGATTTAGATACTGTACTACAGTACAACACACAGATTGCTCTTTCAGATTTGATTAAAAATGGATGACGATTAATTATGGAACCGTTACCAATGGCAACCAGACCATAATGACTAATTCATACCAAGACATTAGAGACACAAAGAGATGGAGAGACAGCAAGGAAGGAAGGAGTGAGGAAGGAAGGAAGGAAGGAAGGAAGGAAGGAAGGAAGGAAGGAAGGAAGGAAGGTTCAAGGTTCAAGGGTTCAAGGTTGTACTTTATTGTTACATCTTGTGTACAGGTACATAAGAGTAAAACTTATTTTTGTTTGGCTTCCTTACAGACAATGCAGCAGCATATAGATAGCATAACATTCAAACAACAAAAAACACAGCAAGCACAGCAAACAATTCAATTCAAAGGGCTTTATTGGCATGAGAAAACATACGTTTACATTGCCAAAGCAGAAAGCACAATACAACAATACATCAATACAATCAAAACAAAAAACATGTACATTTGAACGTCAGCAAACAAAGGGATAGAATAAGAGTGCAAGAAATAGCATTCAAAGAGCAAAATTTGTTAATAAAATAGTATGTGCATGTGCATGTTTTCCCTGTAGTAGCAAAGTTAGGTAAACTTTATGTGAACAGCTTCACAGCTATAGGTTATGTTCCATAACACAATTTAGTTTAAGAAGGTGCCTTTAATCTGGAACTGGAGAATCTGGATTGATCTGATGAGCTCAGGAGCACACTAGGTCGAAGAAGCATGGCTTGGCTTCAAAACCAAATTTACATCAGTACTAAACAACATGGCTCAAGAAACTGTATCAATGATAAAGCAGAGGAAAACAAAAACAATCCTCGGGAGCTCTAGCTACTAAACAACCAACTAGGCTGCGGTCAGAAACTAAAACATCAAATCGAATGACAGATCATCACTGACAAGCTTGATGTAGCCAACTACTTAAACATCTTCTTTACAAACATTGCAACAACGCTGGTTAACAAACTGCCCTCCCACTCTGGGTGTTTTGGTGTAGAGCACATCAAAGCCTTCTACAAAAACCTAGGTGTTTGTAAAGATGATTTTAAACTGGCAATGGTAACAACTGAGGAGGTACTTAAAAAACGGAGTGCCCTTCAACCCCACAAGGCCACTGGCCATGAAATTATTCCCTCCAAATTTCTCAGAGACTCGGCCATCTCTATAGATCTCCAATCATCACCCACATAATAAACCTCTCCATCAAACAGGGACAGGTCCCCCAATTTCAAACTGGGCAAAGTAACCCCCTGCACAAGAAAGGGAGCAAATTAGACCCCAGCAACTACCGCCCTATTTATATTCTTAGCTCCATCTCGAAAGTGATGGAAGAAATAGTCTATGAACAGGTTGAAAAGTATCTTGCCAGTTGCCACAAAACAATGAATGTACGAATTCCAATCTGGCTTCAGAACATCCCACTCCACTGACACATGCCTCTCAGTTTGCTTTCCTGCCTGTTTGTTCAGGGGTCCCGCAGGGATCGGTTTTAGGGCCTGTACCTTTTACATTATATATTAATAATATTGTTTCCACTCTGAAGGATTGTCAATCCCATCTTTACGCGGACGACACAGTTCTATATTGTGTTGCCAATTATGTTGAGGTTGCCGTTAAGCATCTGCAGCTTGCTTTTAATACTCTCCAGGATGCCCTGGTTGAGCTAAGACTAGTTTTAAATGCAAGTAAAACAAAATGTATGCTGTTTTCTAGGGCTATGAATATTGACTTGGATAGTGTACTTATAACTTCTAAAGATGGCTCCACGATTGAGAGGGTCTCTGAATATAAATATCTTGGCATCTGGCTTGACGATAAACTTTCTTTTAAATTTCATATTGTTGATCTTGTCTCCAAACTTAGACAAAAACTAGGTTTTCTGTATAGTAATAAATTATGTTTTCCAAATTCCAGTAAAAAAGCTATTATTGAGTCCACTTTCCTCTCGGTCCTGGACTACGGGGACATTATTAATAGGTCTACTGCTCCTTCACTTTTAAAGCGGCTAGACACTACTACTACCACTCTGCCTTGCGGTGGACTACTGGAGATAGTTATGGTACCCACCACTGTGCACTTTATGAGAACTCAGGTTTATCCTCTGACAGAGAGGCGAGATAAGCATCGGCACCTATTTTTATATAAAGCCATTGCTGGGATGCTCCCTGACTATATCTGTTCCATGTTGGAATTGAACAATAGCACGTATCAGACCCGCTCTAGTGATTTTTTAAGGCTCAAGGTTCCTCAGGCTCAGACAGAGTTGGGCAAGACAGCTTTTTCTGTCAATGGCCCAACCTTGTGGAACGAACTTCAAAATTCCTTAAAACTGAGCTCCCTGCCATCCTTCGGTCAGTTCAAAGGAATGCTCCGTTTTCACCGTGCATTTAAGTTCCTTTGTAATTGTATCCTGATTTATAATCCAGATGCCCGAACCACCACAGCTGGCTCCTTTCCAGGCGAAGGAGCAGCGGTACTCAGAGTCTCTCTCGTGTGACTGAACTTCTCACCCTATCTCTAAGGGAGATGCCAGCCACCCGTCGAAGAAAACTAATTTTGGCCGCTTGTATTCGCGACCTTATTCTTTCGGTCATGACCCACACTTCATGACCATAGGTGAGAGTAGGAACAAAGATTGCTCGGTAGACGGAGAGCCTTGCCTTCTGGCTCAACTCTCTTTTCGTCACAACAGTGCGGTACAGCGACTGCAATACTGCCGCTGCCGCTCCGATTCTCCGGCTGATCTCCTTCTCCGTCCTCCCCTCACTCGTGAACAAGACCCCGAGATACTTGAACTCCTTCACCTGGGGTAATGCCTCATTCCCTACCCGGACTGCACAATCCAGCGGTTTCCTGCTGAGAACCATGGCCTCAGATTTGGAGACGTTGATTCTCATCCCAGCCGCCGTACACTCGGCTGTGTTGATGTATTGTTTTGACTGTATTTATGAATTGTAACCTCGGCTACATTGAAAATGAGGGCTTGCCCTCAACTGTATTTCCGAGAATAAATAAAGGTGATGATAATGATGCCTCCTCTATTTGAGTGACCACATCAAACACGAGGTGGATGCTGGCAAATACTGCGGCATGTTCATGCAGGACCTCCAAAAGGCTTTTGACACAATCCTGCAATCCTACCTGGAGGGGAGAGAACAGATGGTGGAGGTGAATGGAACACTTATCTGGCTCGCTACACACCTGGGAAAAACTGAATCCATTCTCTTTGGATCAAATATCTCAGCAAGGCAGATGGCTTCTTGGTTAGAGTGGGTGACAATATTATTACACGAAATGACCTACCTAGGTTCCATCCTGGAGGCAAATCTTTCTGGTGATGAAATGGCCACCAACGTAATCAAAAAAGTCAACCAAAGAACAAGATTCCTATACAGGATCTCCTCACTGGTCAACAAATACACCTTGAAGACCCTACTAGGAGCCCCCGTACAAGGTTTCTTCGACTATATGCATGGACCTCTTGGTACCACAGCACCTCAAAGGCCCTTAAAACAAGGCTCCAGACTTCCCAAAACAAACTGGTCAGGCTACTACCTCAATCCCCGAATCCAAAGCAAAGCAAAGTAAAGTTCTTTGTTTACCCAGGGTAAGTGGACTAAGCTCGAGATGCTTGTTTACAGCCACGCCCTGCTCATAGAACATTTCATGGTTGGGGTTCAATGCCTTGCTCAAGGGCACTTCAGCGGTGGTAATTTTAACGTGCCGGTCCGGGGATACAAACTGGTGACCTTCCGGTATCAAGACCGCTCCGCAAACCGTTCGGCCACCCCTGCCCACTTTGACAGGCTGGAATGGCTTAGGGTTGACGACAGAGTACAGCATCTTGCAATGGGTCTGGTCCACAAGATTCGATACACCACCAAAATACCCATGTATTGAGTTGTGCTTGAAATATACTGTAATTCTCCAATCTGTTAATAAATACTTCAATCAATCAATCAATCAATCAATCAAAGCAATGAGGTTATGTTCCGTATACAGCAATTATTCCTTCCAAAGGAAGGAAGGAAGGATCAAAGGAAGGAAGGAAGCAAGGAAGGAAGGAAGGAAGGAAGGAAGGAAGGAGAGTTTTAATGTCATCTCAGATATATAGCTCCCAGCCTCCCACCCACTGTAAACCTCTGAATGTATATAACAGTGTACAAATGGAACCTTTACGAATTCATTTGGTTCCATTTCTACACTCTCAGAGTTAAATGAATACTGATGATTTCATAGTGCGGCTGCTTTCCACCTACTCAAACTGAACCTGAGGTGGTGTGTGACTGTGTGTGTGTGTGTGTGTGTGTGTGTGTGTGTGTGTGTGTGTGTGTGTGTGTGTGTGTGTGTGTGTGTGTGTGTGTGTGTGTGTGTGTGTGTGTGTGTGTGTGTGTGTGTGTGTGTGTGTGTGTGTGTGTGTGTGTGTGTGTGCGCGTGCGTGCGTGCTTGCGTGTGTTTGTGTGCGAGCGCGCATGCGTGTGTGGTTCCATTGGTACACACTCAGAGTTAAATTAACAGTGATGATTTATTTAATTTCACTGTGTGCTTCCCACCTACTCGAGCTGAACCTGCGGTTCATGCGTGCTTGTGTGCGTGCGTGCGTGCGTGCGTGCGTGCGTGCGTCATACCTACAGGAATGATGTCTTTATGCACACAGAAATAGGTTGCAAGCAATTATTTCAATTCCATGTCTAAAATCCCATCGATTTGCATTCATCAAGCCCCAAATCCCAAATGTTATGCTTAGTTTATGCTCGTGATCGTATGCACATTTTTTCTAAATGTTTTCAAAATGTGTCAAAAAGACTCAAAACTAGAAAAAGTGCCCTTCTGGGCACAGGTCTCCACCAGGAGGATAGGACTGTGTGAGATGTTTGGCAAAATGTTTAGTAGTAATATAAACATGTTTGCCTTGTATGGCAATTGGATGATTTGAGGCATTTTGTTCCAATCAACCTGTTTTGCAAAAATCAACCTGTTGGTGGCGCTATAACAGGCCAATGTGAAAAGGGTGGGATATATTCCTCAGCCTAGTAAGAAAATGTGTGAAAGATTTCACGTAAATTGCATGCTGTGTTCATGATTTGAGGCTTTTGTTCAAAACGGGGCAATCTTGCAAACTGTGAAAGGCAATTGTAGGCAATTAGGGTGGAATATGAAATATCGGACAGATCCGACTTGAGCACATGACCATAGAGATACTGTGTAACGATTTGTGAGATTTTTGGACAGAATCTGGAGGAGTAATATCCAAAAATGTGTTTTTCAAAAGTCGGCCTCCTGGTGGCGCTATAAAAGGCAGATGCGGAAAATGCAGGTCAAAGGTTTGTCCTTGGCCTCTAGGGAGTGTGCATGCAACGTTTCACGCAGATGGGTGCAGTTTTAGGTAACAAATGTGAAAAGCTGCCTCATGGTGGCGCTATAACAGGCCGTTCTGGAAAATGCGGGGCAGAGGTTCATCGTTGGCATCTAGGGAGTGTGTGTGCAAAGTTTGGCATCGACCGGGTTAACGGTGCCGGAGATTAGCTGGTAACGGACGGACGGAAGGACACACGGACACACACACGGACGGAGTGCAAAACATACTCTCTCACCATGCCTTCGGCCTGGTGGAGACAATAATAGCATATCTACAAGCTCTCAACGCGTTGCATCACAGGGTGTTGTGACTTGAGCTTCAATCACACTTGTGTGAAGTGAGGAGCGCATGATGTATTTATATTGGCCATATGATGTCTTACGTCATCGTTTACTGCTCTAAAC
>NC_136789.1:16310813-16335813 GCF_951216825.1 Electrona antarctica | reverse complement strand
AATATTCTCCAACGTCCGTTGTTATAATATAATCACCTGCACCTCTCCCCCATGAAGTGATATGCTATTGTCCTTTAATCTCCCCAGCCAGAGAACTTGCTGCTGGCTTCCAAATCGAAAGGGGCTGCTGTCAAACTGGCTGACTTTGGCTTGGCCATAGAAGTGGAGGGTGATCAGCAAGCATGGTTTGGTAAGTCATATTTACTGCCACCACCACCACCATCACCACTATGGAAAGCAGTTGGAGCATTTATTCCATATCTTTGATATGAGACGCCAGTTTCCTCCACCAGTGTGGTCTGTTGCTATCGCAGTGTTTTATGTGGGGACTGTGGCTGGAAATGTTCTTCTAGCCAAATCCGGCATGTTTACATGAGATCATGTTCAGTTGATTGTGACGTGACGTGACGTGACGTGACGTGACGTGACGTGACGTGACGTGACGTGACGTGACGTGACGTGACGTGACGTGACGTGACGTGACGCGACGCGATGCAACGCGACGCGACGCGACGTGACGTGACGTGGTTTTGTCATTTTAAAGTGCATATCAATTCGGAATGTGTAGCCAAAAACTGTCTGAAAAGTTTGATTTAATTATTAACCGTCCAGTTTGTGAAGCTGACATTTACTCAATTATTCAGGTTTAGTTCAATAGCATTTTAATGACTTACTAGAACATGGCAATCTAACAAACGTACACAACTGCAACCTCAAAAAAGTGAAATAATTAACAGCAAAATGGTCTATGTTGTTTACATACAATATATGGCCGAAGTTGTGAGTATGGTCCTTTGCATGTGTAGGCTTTGCAGGGACTCCAGGCTATCTATCTCCCGAGGTTCTGAGGAAGGATCCTTATGGCAAGGCGGTTGATCTTTGGGCCTGTGGTGAGATGTCTGCTGTTAAAATCTATTGTATTACAACTGTCAATCTTTAGTACATCTGTATTTCTATATACTATATGCCTATGGTAATTAAACATCTTACATTGTATTCTATTTAATCACAAGCCCAATGTTACACTTTTCCCAAAAGACATTTTTTGAAAAAACCTGTGGAAAAATATGAAACTTTTTTGGGGGGACACCAGGGTGAGCATGTTAATTGTGTTTAATCTGCTTTATTCTATTCTATATACTTTAATTGAAACTGTGAACACATACAGGTGTGATTCTGTACATTTTGCTGGTGGGCTATCCTCCCTTCTGGGATGAAGACCAACACAGACTCTACCAGCAGATAAAGGCTGGAGCGTATGATGTAAGTCAACAGGACCATTCCTCTCCAATATGGCTTAGAACAGTGGTCCCCAAACACTGGATCTGGAACCATTTGTGCATCACGGACACATTGTTATGGGGTCCCTTTATTTATTTATTTTGTTTTCTACATTGTGTTTTTTATTATTATTATTTCAAAAAAACATTCCCCTAAAAATAAATCTTTCATGAATTAAAAAATTAAATTAAAAAAGAAAATCAAAGACATTCCATTAATTAGAAAACAAATAAGTTGTAGTGAAAATAGCCGATCTACAAGCTCACAGGAATCGACACGTTGTGAGCTTGTAGATCTGCTATTTTCACTAGTTTGGGTCCCGGGGAGACATCAAAGTTCTCTTTTGGGTCACAGCCAGGCTAAAACGTTTGGGAACCACTGGCTTAGAACAGTGGTCCCCAAACTGGAGGTCGACCCCAAATTATATTCGGTCTAAAGTGGTTAATCACTACAGCAGCTGCTCTGCTTTTTGATTGAGTGTGGCTCCGCTCTGCCTACTGGTTGAGTATTTGAACACACTTGTTGCATGTTAGTCACAGACTGGTTTTAATGGATTCCTTATTAAAGTTAATAAAATGGGAGCTTCCTAAGTGTCTGCGGAAGTCCCTTCTTCTTCTCGAAGTTGAGTTACACCCAATTCATTCTTTCCCCCCATGGATCCATATTACTTCTCTTCTCCCCCTGTCTCCCCTCCTCTACTTTCGTGTCTTCTCGTCCTAGTTTCCTTCTCCAGAATGGGACACTGTAACACCTGAAGCCAAAGATCTGATTAATAAGATGTTAACCATCAACCCAGCCAAGCGGATCACGGCAGCCGATTCTCTGAAACATCCCTGGATCTCTGTAAGGACACGGTCTACCATTAACCTTAACCTTATCCACTAACACTTTAGTGTATCATTTACAGTGAAGAGGCAGTAATGTTGTTGTTGTTGTTGTTTTTGTTGTTACTGTATTATTATTATTATTATTATTATTATTATTATTATTATTATTATTATTATTATTATTATTATTATTATTATTACTATTATTATTATTATTATTATTATTATTATTATTACTACTACTATTAGTATTGATGTTATATGATCTTGATCCGTCTCTTTCTTTTTACTTCTCTTGCTCTCTCTCCCTCTCTGTCTATCGTTCTCTCTTTGTCTTTCCACCCCTAGCATCGTTCCACCGTAGCGTCCTGTATGCACAGACAGGAGACGGTTGAGTGCCTCAAGAAATTCAACGCCAGGCGAAAGCTGAAGGTACCCAGTCTGACTGACACACAACATGATGAGCTTCCACTGTTCCACAGTGTGGAATGTGGACACACTCAGAGTTACAAACGCTTCTCAACATCTGCTTATATTTGGACACTCAGAGTTACAAACGCTTCTCAGCATCTGCTTATATTTGGACACTCAGAGTTACAAACGCTTCTCAGCACCTGCTTATATTTGGACACTCAGAGTTACAAACGCTTCTCAGCATCTGCTTACATGTGGACACTCTCAGAGTTACAAACACAGTCTGAGTCTGACACACAACATGAGCTTCTACTCTTCTCAACATCTGCTTACATGTGGACACTCTCAGAGTTACAAACGGATAATGAACACTGAGGATTTTAGTTAATCATGTCATATAACTGTTGACTGAAATGTCTGTCTTTCTGTCTTTCTTTCTTTCTTTCTTTCTTTCTTTCTTTCTTTCTTTCTTTCTTTCTTTCTTTCTTTCTTTCAGGGTGCCATTCTGACCACCATGCTGGCTACCAGGAATTTCTCTGGTAAGAATCCAGTCACTTTTCTGCTTTTGTGTCAGAATTCACATCCAAATCTTGATTTGTATCAGTTCATTACCCAAAAAAGGAAGTCTTTTGCACACCTACAAAAACAACAGGTGCGTAGGAGAAGACCAGACAGGGGTCCGAGGAAACGTAACAAACAACATCCAACACACTGTCTTCAATTGAAAATGAACGTGTTGGTCATGAGACCTTCATCAGGTTATCCGACAACCTGAAAAGGACAAATGGATTTCACATTTGAAAACCGATTTGTCCAAATCAGAAAAGGAGTACCGGTAGGCTATACTTTTTGTGCTAGTAACAAATCACGTGTGTGAAGTGAGTGGTGAGTGGTGGGCCGGTTTCCGGCGAGCCGCCCCGCGTCCAAAAACGGGTTACCATGTGGAGGTCCCCCAGGGGGTCCCTCTACTGTACTGTACTGTACTTTACTGTCACTGTACTGTACTGTACTGTCACACCCGACATCATCAGTTACCAAACACTATTTTCGTGCTCGGACACAGGGACACATGCAGTCAGAGACACAGCCAGGGACACAGCCAGGGACACAGCCAGGGACACAGCCAGGGACACAGCCAGGGACACAGCCAGCCACAGACACATAAAGCTCTGTATAGGAGTGGTTGCACCACTCAAAAAGAAAAGACAGTCAGCATCAAGCATCAACACTCTCCAACCCACCCCATTCGATCTAATCTCCTTTTGAGCAGACCTGCAGGCTGGTTTCAAATACATTTATGTTCCTATTTTCAAACATTCATGAAGGCTAATGAGAGCACTGCATGGAAAGAAATAAAGAATGGGCATCAAAAGTGCTAACGAAAGGGGGAGGAAAACAGAAAGGCAGAGATGTTGCAGTCCCTGCTAATTGCAGTTTTCTCTTAATGAAGACGAAAGAGGACAGAGGAACGGAACATCCATCTGTGTGTGGAGACTGTGTGCCCACTGCCCATCTAGGAAATTCAGCAACAGCTGCCCCACGCACACACACACACACACACACACACACACACACACACACACACACACACACACACACACACACACACACACACACACACACACACACACACACACACACACATGAACACAAACAAACCCACACACAAACCCACACACACAAACCATGGAACATTGAACTGAACCCGATATGACTGACGACTGATAGAATGATTGGTTCTATTTCCTTCCTGCCTTCGTATATCTATACGGATTTCGACAGCAGCTGTGTGGGTTGAAAGCATAATACAAAATTAAAGTTGGAACCAGCACAATATTATGATCTGTGGATCTTCAGGGACCTGAAGAAGATCTAATTTTGTAAACAAAACACATCCACACCAGAACCAACACCCAGACTGCACTGCTGATCCAGTGAAGATCTGCTGGCTTAGAGGGACTCGGGGACAATTAACAGTTTACCACCAGATACTTACACGTGTGTGTGTGTGTGTGTGTGTGTGTGTGTGTGTGTGTGTGTGTGTGTGTGTGTGTGTGTGTGTGTGTGTGTGTGTGTGTGTGTGTGTGATAGAGCTGTCACAGCTGACATGAAGGGCACACACACACACACACACACACACACACACACACACACACACACACACACACACACACACACACACACACACACACACACACACACACACACACACACACACACACACAGAGCTATTGATAGCCCAGGGAAACCACCCAGAGAGCAGCCTGGAGCACGAGTGAGGGGTTATTATTAAACAGAACAGAACAAAAAAATTAACTTTTCTCAGATAATCCTGCTACAGATTAATTGCTGAATCTCTGTTTCTCACCAAAATAATAATATTCTCACACTATTCTTTACTTGATACGTGATTGTCTGGTACGTGATTGTCTATTTTTAACACCGTTCTAGAACGGGTTGCACCAGTTTGTATATCGAGCAGTTCTTTTGAACCTGTCTGTGACAAACCTGTTGCCAGACATAATGAAAAGCATGAAGCGAGTTTAGAGCGAGAGAGCAAGAGTAGAAGTAGGAGGCGAGGTAGAAGGGAGGGGAGAGTGAGTTGAAGTTTTGGAATGTGCCTATGCTGTTTGCCCTATCAATATCTCAAGTTGTTGGTCCTAAATTTGGCGTTGTCACTCTCTCCCTCCCTCTCTATCTTTCTCTGAACTATATGTCATGCTGGGAATTCCCTCTCTCTCTCTCTCTCTCTCCCCCGCCCTTTCTTTTTTCTGTCTGCCTGTTTTGATGGGGAGTCTCTGTTGTTGCTTTGGCAGTGTGCAGCTCAACATCTAAAGAGAGACAGAACCAGGGGGAGAGAGAGAGAGAGAGAGAGAGAGAGAGAGAGAGAGAGAGAGAGAGAGAGAGAGAGAGAGAGAGAGATATGACACTATGGAGGGTTAGTTAGTGGATTAGGTGGGGGTTTTTTTATCAGAAAGGAAGTAAAAGCGAAAACAGGATTCAGAACATCACAAAGAAGAAACAATAATGCAAGAACGACAAGGGAATGTAACCAAAACAAACCTGGATTTTGTCGAAACTCAAACTGGGATATATCGTATACCCTTAACTCACAAAGAAGACTGAAGATTACTTCTTCAAATTGCTTTTATTTTAATTAAATTATATTACATTTCTGCTATATATATTTTTTTAATTGGTCTACGGACATTTTTTTTATCACATGAAAACATTTGCTTTGTTTCCTTTGAAATTTAACTTTTTTCAGTTCTCACATACTCAACATTCAGCACAAACAGTAAAAAGCTGTGTAACAAAAGTTTATAATCCTTTTTTCAGATATGAAAAAGAAGCTTTGAACAAAACTTTTACAATAGATTTTGTTTTCATTTAGGGGCTGCATCATTGTATCCCTCTCTTTGAATTTCAAACTCTCTCGGATCAAAATATCAAGATTTCCGCTACATTTTTAAGTTACACTTAACCTGTGGGGGGGTCAGCAAACACACACACACACACACACACACACACACACACACACACACACACACACACACACACACACACACACACACACACAGAGAGAGAGAGAGAGAGAACGTGGGCATCATGCCATCTTTCCTCTTTTGGGCCTTTATTCCTTTTTTTATCATTCTCATACTTTTGTCTGTATTCCTGGCCGCTTCCGCTCAATCAGGAGGAAAGAGTGGAGGAAACAAGAAGACAGATGGAGTCAAGGTAGGACTCGCTAAATATCTGTGTGTGTGTGTGTGTGTGTGTGTGTGTGTGTGTGTGTGTGTGTGTGTGTGTGTGTGTGTGTGCGTGCGTGCGTGCGTGCGTGCGTGCGTGCGTGCGTGCGTGCGTGCGTGCGTGCGTGCGTGCGTGCGTGCGTGCGTGCGTGCGTGCGTTTATATCTGTATCTTATACTGTAAAGATCTGGGATCATAAAACATTTTGACATTATTATTGTTGTGTTCTTGTAGGAATCCTCTGAGAGCACCAATACTACCATTGAGGATGAGGACACAAGAGGTGAGCGCACGCACACACACACACACACACACACACACACACACACACACACACACACACACACACACACACACACACACACACACACACACACACACACACACACACACACACACACACACACACACACACACACACAATGCAGTGCAATGTTACAGCTGAGCAGGTGTTACAGCATAATATAGTGTATTATAAACATTTACTGGTATTTCGAGCAGGGAAAGGAAAGTAATGCGATATCACAGTCAGCTTTCTGTAGTGTTGAAATGTTTCACGGCGGACTCTGACAACACACATTCTCTCTTACTCCTCCCTGCGCGCTCTCTCGCCTTTCCCGCTGACGCTGTGGCTATCTGTGTTAAAATGACACTGATAGTGGGCCCTTAAGGCCATGTGCTCTCTCTCACACACTCACACACACACACACACACACACACACACACACACACACACACACACACACACACACACTCAAGCAGTAGTCCGTAAATAGATCAATGTATATGGCAGGAGGAGGCCGTGAATAGGAAGTCCGAAGAACCCCCTGCAGTTTAACCACATGAACCCTCGTCTCTATTCCAGGCATGTCATAATAGGCATGCGTTGGATATTGTTTATTTTGGGCGGAGACATTATTTTGGTGTAGAGATAGAAAAGAAGGAGGGGGGCTAATTATAGACCCCAGGTCAACTAAGTATATAGGGTTTAAGTGGTTTTGACACGGCTTGACCTGAAGTTATGAGATGTCAATGCGATGCTGTCTTCCTGTCGAAAAGCAGCTGTCAGTAACATTCCGCTTTCCGCATAACAAATAATGGGACTAAATAATGTAATCTACTACAGTGTGTGATCAAAGACGTTATTGCAGACGCATGACAAATTGTAGCACTGTTCTGCTTTTAACCAACAGGCCAATATACCGCCACCCTTGTTGTGCTGACCAGTTGACATTCTTGAGGCTAGTTGAATTATAATAATTCGTTTTTTAACCAAAAATGCTCGACTCGTGCTGCGTAGCCAAATGTGCCAGGGACGTACCCCAAACGCAAAGACACTGAGACTGGAGTAAGGGCAAAAAAGGAAGTTTATTCACAAAACGTTAAGCTTGGGGAGGTCTTTGGGGAACGTGAGGGGAATCCTGGAAGTGGTGAGAGGGTTTTGGTAATCCAGGGAGAGGGTGGAAGGAGTGGTGGAGCTAGGAGACACTGGGTTTGAGGAGGGAGCCTGGAAAAAAACGCAGCGGTGGCCGAACGGTTTGCGGAGCGGTCTTGATACCGGAAGGTCGCCAGTTCGAATCCCCGGACCGGCACGTTAAAATTACCACCGCTGAAGTGCCCTTGAGCAAGGCATTGAACCCCAACCATGAAATGTTCTATGAGCAGGGCGTGGCTGTAAACAAGCATTTCGAGCTTAGTCCACTTACCCTGGGTAAACAAAGAACTTTGCTTTGCTTTGCTCTATTGTGGAGCAGCTATGGGCTGATTGAGACCAACCACACCTGAGCTGGCTGCTGGCTGAAGGAAACGCCTGGCCCTCACCCTACGATGTTTGCAGGGGAGGGACTAGGAACGTGAGGAATGTGTGGCACAATAATGCCAAGACATTCATTCTTATAAGCAGACTAAGACTTCATCAATTTCCCTTTGGGGATAATAAAGTATATCTCATCTCATCATTAAAAGGCTTATTATCTAACTATATTCTCAAGTCAGTTTTTGACTTGGAAGACTAACAACTCAATTTAAAATTTCACTGGGAGGGAGGGAACTGTCAGCATATCTACTGCTGTTGACCACCGAGTTGCTCTACTCATGTGCTTTAGCCAAAGAAATATCCGTTTCAAGATTCAGTTATGGGTTTATTTATCATTGTGTCATGATGTCTCAACAGTTCACAGAATATTGCCACTGTTTTGTAAAGCGATTTGGTACCTTGAAAAGTGCTTTATAAAATCCATGCATTATTAAAATATTATTCGTGCAGATTTGTCTAGAAAGGACATATGTCCTTCCTTTCTATTTGAAATGGTAGTCTCGCATAGACAGATGATCTGAGGTCTCCGCCTTCCAGTCGAATGGGGAAGTCGAAACAGCTGAGGAAACCTCTGCTAAACAAACCCATGCCCACTGCTTTGAAAACCAATCCCCAGTATCAAGGTATTCCTGTATTGCTTCTGTAATGCAGTTTGTTTTAAAGATTACCGAACGGTTTACCACCCAGTAGTACAAGTCCAGAAAATGTACTTGAGTAAAAGTACAAAGGTATTGGTATCAAAATGTACTTAAAGAACCAAAAGCAGAAAGTACTTATGCATCGCGACGCATTGTGAGCTTGTAGATCGGCTATTTCCCAATGGCCTTTCAAATGGGCTTAAGGCTGTGTGTTTTGTAATAATATTCAAAATCTACAAAGTTAACTAAAGTTTTCAAATATTATATTGTAGTGCCGTAAAAGTACAATATTTGCCTTAGAAGTAAAGTAAAAGTACATCAAAATTGTACTTAAGTACAGTACTACTTGAGTAAACTACTACGTTACTTTACAGAGAGTTTTGTCCCCTACGGTGAAATGAGATGCCACCAGACGTACAGCATCAGTAGGCGGAGAGTTATGATCGTCTGGCCACATGAGACTGTACAAAGGGTAACTGAACCCAAATCTCAAATCTGGGTGAAGCCTGATACCCCAATCGTAGCCTGGGAAGCATTCCTTTCCGGGTTTATGATCCGGTCGGAAGCGGATGATATCTTATGTCATGTTGTAGTCGCTGATTTGTACTCATCAGACAGGAACCCCTGACAGGAACATCCGTATTACCCACAATTCCCCGTGATCAAGGGAATCATCATTTCATCTGATGCAGCGTATGAATCTGACACGTTTCTTCAAGTACTTCTTGGAATACCGGTAGTTTGTTTGGTATAGCCATATTTTATTCCAACTCGTAGCGACTTCAGAGACAAACCCAACCCAACCGGAACATGACATATATTTTTTTATCATTCGGTCTAAACCACGCCTAGACTGAATCACACAGCAATTTAGTAACACAGACCAGGCTTTCCTCTGAGGTGGAAAACCTTGTGACCCGAGGTTACCCCAATGGTGAAGAGAACGGCACTAAAATGCCCATCTGCTATTGACTGTGTTTCTGGTGCCAGGTGTCACGCTCTGTAGACTACAACAGATAGTAGTGACATCACCTGGCACCAATACCGGCCAATGGCAGATGGCCTGTTCCCGTGTTGGAGCTGTTTTATAACGGCAAAACGTAACAAATGCACACATGCATCCACGTAACATTTAACCACTTAAACCCTGCAGCATCCGTATTGTGTCGGATTGTGTCGGGGAAAGCTTTTGCAGAGAATAGCAGATGGACAAGCTCACAGCGATCGGCTGCTATCAGCAAAAGCTCTCCCCACAATAACCGAAAACAGACACTAGCTGCTAGCATAGAGCCCTGAGGTACTCCACTCAACCATATGGGGTTTAATAAATACCCAGCAGTTAATGACAGTGGTTAAAGCAGATCCAGAGCAGAGACCACAACGAAGGTCTGCACACTGTTGCTCCTTTAACTGCTATTTAACGGTGCTAATGAATTGCACTTGAGGGAGGTACTGTGTCCAGGATCTCTAGAACAGGACTCATAGTCATAATGCTAATCTGACAATCACTAGAGACAACAATCATGTTGAAGTGTCCTTGAGCAGGATGGGTAATGCGTACATTCTAACGCACTTTGGAAAAGGTAAATGTATATAAATGCAGCTCATTAACCATTTGTCATTAGTTATTCAATTAAATACGATCCCTAGTGGCTGCTCAGAGGACTTGCAATTTGATCGTTTCTAATAAATAAAGTCACATATCTTCAGGTTCTTCTGACTTCTGTTATTCCTTGGCCATTTTGAGAGGGAATTCCCTTTGATCTACAAGCTCACAACGCATTGGGATGTGACACCTTGGAGCTTGTAGATCTGTCATATTAGGAAATGTAGGGAATAGGGATGCAAGGGTAAAGGATTAACATTGTTACACATTGTTTTGATATGCTTGCAATTAAAGTATTGGTTTTAATTATTGTCATAAACAACTCATAATAGTGATAGTCTTAATTGGCTAGTTCCTTCCCTGTTTAACCTTATGCAAATTGTCGTGATTAATTAATTTTCTAAGGCTATGACTATGCTTTTAATGCTATGTGATATGAGATGTATTTGTGGTTTGACATTTGTTTTCAAGTGGGAATGTCTGGAGTACAACAACATGCCAATCATGAAACACAAAGAAGTGTACGTCTAGTTATTTGTCTGGCTGTGCAGCTGCGCACACTGAGAACAGATATAGAACAGAATAAATTAAACAGCTGCTCTCCTTGTTGCTATGCACAGTCTGGCAGAAAAATGCAAACCCATATTTAAAAAAAAATAATCTACAATCCGGGACTTTACAAAAAATAAAAAATAAAGCGTATTCTTTTTGTTATCAGTGATCACCTTTTTCCCCTTCCAGCTCAGCAGGAATAAAGTGGCATTTTGATCCAAGGTTGGTTTAGTCCGGCAGCCGAGGTGGACGGGTGGGGAATTTGGTATATAGTCTTTTTTATTGGCCTAAAATATTGTCTATATACATACATTCATGGATCCACTAGCTGACCGGCTGTCAGTATTGAGCAATTTATTTTATAGGGGTTTCTTGTGACCCTCCCATTAACATCCTGTATAAGGCCAAAATGTCAAAAATGTCAAACGTTCCTTATGATTAAGTAGCATGTGACATGATTCTGAATCCATTCCAAGCATTAGTTTTGCACAAAAAAACACTCCATGGGCTAAAAACAGCCATAGCCATTTGCCCAAAATGTGCTGACCATATCACATTTGTCATGGCTATGGCCGTTTTTAGTCCAAGTGTTTTTGTGCAAAACTAATGCTTGGAATGGATTCAGAATCATGATAACCCCCTAGTTTGACACGTCACATGCTACTTAAAGCATAAGGAAAATTTTTGACATTTTGGCCTTATAGGCCTACAGGATGTTCAAAAAAAGCTCCGGTCAGGATTCATGAATGTATGTATAGTAGACAGTATTTTAGTCCAATAAAAAAGACTATATACCAAATTTCCCACTTTAAACAAAAGAAGCCTGTCGGCTGCCAGACCGTCTGTGTTTCAATGCTTTTCCAATGGAAGTCACGTGGTTTGAACAAACACTTGTGTTTGATTGCCCCCCCGCCCATCAAACACAAGTGTTTGGTCAAACCACGTGACTTCCATTGGAAAAGCATTGAGGCGGCCATGAAACACAGACAGAACACAGCATGTTCGTTTGAAATGTGTGTATGAGGCCATCCTTTCCATGTTAAGAAAATTTGTATGCTGTCCCTCGCTGCTCTACCACTGAGGCTGTTTTATATAATGCTGCTATCTGCAGCCCGTGCTGGGCGTCAGCACTACAGGTGAACTTGATCATTTCAATCAGAGTTCCAAAGTTTGTGCAAAATAAAACCGTCAAAATAAGTCTGAGCAGTGAGACCTGACATTTGGGCAGGAAGCCTTTCAAAATAAAACTACTGCCGACTTCCCAATAGTGTTTGGAGGCCATTCTTTGACACATGACGTCACCTTGGTAACATTGACAACTTTGTGGATATCCACTGATCCAATGGACTTCACACCGGGCCCAGCAATGTATAGTATATTGCACTGTATAGGCCTACTGTATAAAGAAATCACACTTGTGTGAAGTGACTGTATGACGTCTTATATGTATCGTATCGTATCTTCTCTCTCTCTCTCTCTCTCTCTCTCTCTCTCTCTCAGTGAGGAAACAGGAGATCATCAAAGTAACAGAACAACTGATTGAGGCAATTAGCAATGGAGACTTTGAGAGCTACACGTGAGCAAAACACACACACACACACGCATGCACGCACACAGTTAAAAAGGGAACATATTTATTGATTGATTTATTAACAGTTTGCAGAATTACAGTACATTTCAAGTACAACTAAATACTAAATTATCTCCCACATTTTCCTTTATTTTACTCTTTCCTTCTTTCATTCTGTTCATGTTGTTGTGATATGAAACCAGACATCACAGCTGCCACAATAGTATTTTTCATGATAGTTACTAGCACCCCCTGCTAGTCATTTTCCTGATAAAGTAAAAACTGAATCACTTGTTGTGAAATAGTATCAACATCAGTTGGTGCTTGGTACCATAAACCCATGTCCTTCCACTAAGTAAAAATGTTGTTACCATAACACGTTTGTTAAATGTCCTTCCACTCAGTAAAATGTGTGATCCAGCTGTGACTGCATTTGAACCCGAAGCCCTGGGCAACCTGGTGGAGGGCCTGGATTTCCATCGCTTCTACTTTGAAAACTGTAAGAACCAAAGCACAAATGTACATATTTGCCCATTTTAGGTGTCATACATTGTGTGTTGTATAGTGTTCATTTCATGTGACCTTTGTCTGTCCTTAGTAACAACAGACGTCCATTGTGAATACATCTCTGTATTATAGAGCATAGCAGTGGGCATGGTTTTCTGGACCCACTTAAAAATCGGCCATTCATTTTTTCCCATAGAGATTTACAACAATATTTATATCAATTATTTTAAGCCTAGAATCAAGCCTAACTTCCTTCCTCCCTCCCTCATCCTCTGCTGCCTCTCGTCAGTGTGGTCTAAGAACAGTAAGCCCGTCCACACCACCATCCTGAACCCTCACATCCACCTGGTGGGAGAGGATGCAGCTTGCATCGCTTACATCAGAGTAACTCAGTACATCGACACCAATGGACTACCCAGAACGGCCCAGTCGGAGGAGACCAGAGTGTGGCATCGCAGGGACGGCAAGTGGCAGATTGTCCACTTCCATCGCTCGGGAACCGCCTCTGCTCTGAGCAAGTAAGGAGGGAATCTCTCTCTCTCTCTCTCACTCACTCACTCACTCACTCACTCACTCACTCACTCACTCACTCACTCACTCACTCACTCACTCACTCACTCACTCACTCACTCACTCACTCACTCACTCACTCACTCACTCACTCACTCACTCACTCACTCACTCACACACACACACACACACACACACACACACACACACACACACACACACACACACACACACACACACACACACACACACACACACACACACACACACACACACACACACACACACACACACACACACACACACACACACACACACACACACACACACACACACACACACACACACACACACACACACACACACACACACACACACACACACACACACACACACACACACACACACACACACACACACCATCATCATCGGCGGTCACTCGTATCCGAGTATGACTGTCCTCCTTCTTGGTCCTTGTGGGTCGTCAGGTGGCGATGGAGGCCGATTCTGGACCCGATTATTCTGGTGCAGTGTGGACAGGGGAATGTAGTGGTGGGTTTGGGTTGGACCGGTTTACTGGATGTTCTCTCCTTTCTGAGTCTGCGCTTGTCCTGTGCAGCATGGCGGAGGTCATTATCATACTTTACAGCACCCTCACGGACAAGGTTTCTCCAGGTCGTCCTGTCTGTTGCCTTGTCTTCCCAAGCTTTGAGGTCAATGTGGCACTTCTTTAGGATTGTTTTAATATTGTCCTTATACCTCTTCTTTTGACCTCCCGGGGCCCGTTTCCCTTTAACAAGCTGGGAGTACAGGACTTGTTTTGGGAGGCGAGAGTCAGGCATGCGGACAACATGGCCAGTCCATCTGAGCTGGTTTTGGGCAATGGTGGCAGTGATGGTGAGAACGTTTGCCTCCTCCAGGACGCTGGTGTTAGTGCGTCGGTCCTCCCAGCTAATCCTGAGGATTTTCCGGAGACACCTCTGATGGTACGTCTCAAGTGCCTTTATGTGCCTGCTGTATGTGGTCCAGGCCTCTGACCCATACAGAAGGGTGGGGAGCACCACAGCTTTGTATACCAAGATTTTGGTCTTTGGTTGGAGGTCGCGGTTCTCAAAGACTCTCTTCCTTAGCCTTGAGAAAGAGCCACTGGCACAACTGAGGCGATGGTGTATTTCATCATCGATGACAGCATTTGAGGATAGGAGGCTGCCGAGGTATGGGAAGTGGTCCACATTTTCCAGTGTGACGTTGTCGATGGAGATGTTGGGGGGTAGGACAGGTGTACTGCTGTTTGGTGGTGGTTGGTGGAGGATTTGGGTCTTTTTTATGTTAATGGCCAGACCAAGCTGTTTGTATGCTTTCGCAAATGCGGATAAGATGGACTGTAGGTCCTCTTCCGAAAGGGCTACAAGGGCGTTGTCGTCCGCATACTGCAGCTCCATGATTGATACGGTGGTGGTTTGACCTTTAGCCCTGAAACGGTTGATGTTGAGGAGTTGACCGTCAGTCCTGTACATGATGTCGACTCCCTGGGGCAGATGCATGCTTGTAAGATGGAGGATAGCAGCAATAAAGATGGAGAATAGTGTTGGAGCGATGACACATCCCTGTTTGACTCCTGTGTCGACCCGGAAGGGTTCAGTTTCGTCTCCACTGCCGCTAAGTACTGTGGCTGACATATTGTCATGTAGCAGTCTCAGTACCCGGACATACTTTTCTGGGCAGCCAATCTTTGCCAGAACACACACACACACACACACACACACACACACACACACACACACACACACACACACACACACACACACACACACACACACACACACACACACACACACACACACACACACACACACACACACACACACACACACACACACACACACACACACACACACACACACACACACACACACACACACACACACACACACACACACACACACACACACACACACACACACACACACACACACACACACACACACACACACACACACACACACACACACACACACACACACACACACAAATCTAAGACAAAATTAAAACAAAGAAAATATGACTGATGAAATAATGACAAATGGGTGCTCCTCTCCTCCTCTCTCCCGTCTTTCTCTCATTCTCATTATGTCTCTCCTCCTCTCCACCAGCTAGCTGAGAACTCCAGAGTAGAGGAACCTTCAAGGGGAGCCCGTTTCCCTGACAACTGATTATCTGACAGTGGCCCAACCGACTGACCAGTCAACGGGGTTTGGGGGAGTTTTTGCTTGTTTTTGGCAGCGGGAGGGGGAACTGGGGAAAGGCCGGCACCCCTCACTCCAAACATGAAAGTGGAGTTGACTAAGTAACCAACCATCCAACCAATAAACCCCTCTCTTCGCTTTTTTGTTTTTAAGTCTCTGATTGGTCACTTGCTTGGACTTCTCTTCAATCGTGCCCCTCAATGTTGTAACTGGCCGATATTTAAGTCAATGTTATGAAATCATATTACACCAGTCACCATACTATAGCCTACTGCATATTATACCCTACAGTCATAATAATATCATAATTATCGACAAATAGCTAATGTATGGTCCATAAATGAAAGTTATATTGAAATCCATAGTTTGTTTATACAGAACATTTTTAGATGATGATGGTCTATTTTATATTATATTCGCTTCCACCAAGGGGTCCAAAATCGACCACTTTCAACCTGCCATCCCTATTTTGGCTGTTATAGGTGGAAAAATGCCAACATTTAAAAATAATAATCAGTAGGTTTTGGTTTATGGTTAAACAATTAGTTAACCTAGAAAAATGTGAGAGGGCCATATATTTTTGTATCTAACCTGCCAAAAGTGCAGACTCCACTTTGTGTTCTTCCATTAATAATAGCACTTCCCCCATTCTAGATGTCCTCCTACACAGAGATTATGGAGAGTATGTGCTAGTTCTATTACATTCGGATCTATCCTACATGTATTGTGGAATGGAGACTGAAACATTATTCCCATTGTCCTATTTAACACCACAAGTGTCGCTTTTTCCATTTGTCCAATTTCCTACCTCCTACCTCATGTAGCCTGTCAATTTGACAGGCTACATGATGGTGGCTGCAGTTATGATTAATTTCCAATCATACTGGATATGCCCAAGAAGTACTTTCTTAAAGTATTCCCTGAATGTAAAATTATAAATTCTCATGTCAGGGCAAGTTATGAATGTTCTTCACAATCAGGGGACGAGATGAGATTCAGTTTGTAAGGTTAGGTTCCAGAGGTTGGCTTCCTAGTATAAGGATTGGCTGCTAGGCTTTGAAGTAACACCCAAGAAAGATGTGTTGCAATATACTGAAGTTACTTCAGCTTTTCAAAAATGGAAAATCAGTAGAAGGGAAAGTGTGTGTGTGTTCGTGTGTGTGTGTGCGTGCATATGCGTGTTGGAGGGGGTGCGGATGCAGTGTACTAGTATAAGTTCATATTAATGCCATAGATCGTACTTCAATAGTAAAGTCAGAACCAATGTTGCAGTGAAATGTATTTAGTACATATCCTAATAGAAGCTCAAGAAGGACAAAGCCCTCATCCAAACTTTCCAACATTGGATTTTGATATATTGATTGATTGAACACTTTGCAGAAGAAAGTACAGTTCAATACAAGGTGTGCTAAGAGGATTTCAACCCAAGAAAGAATATGTCTTGTTTCCATTGGGGTCCTTCATACACAATTCATCGAGACATTTAATGGCATACATACAAATATGACTGCATCAACACAAAAGGCAAGGCTGGTGCAGATGTCTCTGCATCTCTACACAGCTCAGATGTTATTGACCACACATGATTAATATACTACAATCATTAGTTATCGAATATGTTATAGTGGTGTCTGAGCTCTCCATCTCAACTCTGTTGATGGAAGGAAAATGCAGTTTTAAGTATAAGTATACTAAAGCTCCTCTGGTTTCTGGCCTGCTCTTCTTGGAGCTGTTCTGGTTCCTAGTGGTCTAAAGCTACAATGTTAACAATTCCATTATTTTGGTGGTTAGTGGTTACCTGTGGATTTATTTTTCTTCCAATTTCCAACTTCCGTAATTGGACATTTGTTACATTGTCTCAACGTATCTCCTTTTATATTCCTTCACTACACTAAGCTAAACTGAAACCCACTGACAACTTATTTTTCTTTGAAGGAAAAAAAAACCCTAGGTCTTTGTGAGATGGCAGTGCTATATATCACCATCTAGATTCTAGATAAACAGTTCTATTTTACTCTGTAGTTCCTCTTAGCTGTTACCTGAAATGTGTTGAGTTTCTTTATTCTCTATCAAATATTTTTAACGTCACTGGTTTTAATGCATGCTGGCTGTGTGTTTGTGTTTCTGAAACGGTTACCATAATATTGACATTTTAAAATTTAGCCTGCTAGTTTTCCACCAAATGCCTCAAATGCTAACAAAATGTCATGGTATCCTTCAAGACTTGATATTCAATACCTTTTGTCTCAGAGGTTTTAAAAACGGTACTATTTTACTGTCACAAGAATGTAGATCTTTGTAAAGTGATTATTATAATTATTGCATTTGTACTGTATATCAAAAGCTTTCTCACATCCAATCAAACTTCCAGTGCTGACATTTATTGTAAATGATTACATTTATCTTATGTGTGGCGATCTATGTGTCACCTTAGCAAACAGCTGCCTCTTAATGTCTGACCTGCTTCAACAGACTACTGCCAATGCCCTCGGCTTTTACTTGATGTCACTCGTGCCATTTGGCACCCCATTCCAGAGAAGGGTTCAACTTGGGATACAGAAAACAATAACGAATGTGCTTCTAACTGGACCAGAATTGTACACTGTAAAGTCAAGTGTTCGTTTAACTGTGGGAGTGAGCAAATGGAACCATTTGGTTCCATTTCTACATTCCCAGAGTTACAAATGGTTAAATTTAGCATAATTTTTGCATAATTATTAGTTTTTTGCAAGAATGGTCAGGGATAACAAATGGCATCTAGAGAATGTATGGCTGTTTTCTACAGTAGATTAGTTTGTGTTTTATAATGTAACATGTAAAGTTGTGACTTTTGAAATACGTTAACTGTCTGAATAACACTGGGTGTATGTATACAGTACACAGTCACTGGACATATTTGAAATGTAATTTTTAAAGCACTTGGAACTATTTGATGTTTTTTCTGAAAAAGTAAATGTAACCCAAAATAGATAACTATTGAGTTCATTATTATAATCTAATCCTGCGACGTTCTCAATCAATTTTAAGATGTGGATGCAATTATAGGGTTGATGTCATATTTGATGTGGTGCTTAATGTTTATAAATGGACTTGAAATAAAACCAGTGGTTGCCATCCAGTTTCCGCAAGAAGCATCCAGACAATCAGTGGCCAGTTAACATTCTAAAAAGGTTATGGCAGTATTGCTTGTGGATTACAAAACAATTTGTTATCGATCAGTTATTGTCAGCAAGCAACGCTGTTGTGCGATGGAATATAAAAAAAAGCCATAGTATTGCAGACAATATCAGCAAGGAAACAATACACAAAGTACTGAGGTCTGACCTATCTTGGCTTGCCCAGCTGAAAAGGTATCGAAACATGTATTTTGATAATTGGGCAAAAATGCACCAGTTTGGCAACTATAAAAGTGGCATCTGTATGTGAATGGGTTGCTTCTTCACCAGGTTTACTAGGCTACCTACGAGCAACAGGATAGCCACAAGCTGCCACCTTGTGGCTAATGGTATCTTATTATTTCAGCAAGGAATACTAAGTGCAACCCTAAGTTGTCAAATGTGACAATTAAATCAAATTAAATGTGACAATTAATGTGACAAATGTGACAATGAATGTGTCAAATGGTTACATTTCTTTAACCACATTTGTCAACCCAAATGTCCCTATTTTGGGTACATTTTCTAAATTTTGTGAAAGTGGTTAATGGTTAATACAGATGATTTAAAGTAGCACACTACCCTTTTATATCATTGTCATTCCTTTAGGAAAATGTAGAAGTGTGACGTTTGAAAGCGATGAACACTTAAGACTAATTAGTTGGGCACATCAAATAGACTCAACTTTTATTTATTTTTTACTTATGGATATTGTACTGCAGTTAGTTACCGGACACTTTAATGCTGCATGCAGGTATGTAATGTGCTGAAGTTGACAGTATGCGTGTTTCTGAAAATTATCTGTTGTAAGATAGGTGGGTTTCATTTTTTGTAGTAGGCCTAGTTAAATATGTATCACTATCTACATTGTGTATGAAATGTTTGTGTAAATAAAATTATAAATGATCAAAAGGCATAACTTTGCCATCGCTTTTCTCATTTCAAGATTGTTCCAGATTGCTATGAAAAGCGTATTTGAAATCTAAAGGCAGATCCATACAAGTAGTGTGTGTCTTTCTGTATTCCCTTCACTCAAACATATAGTAGAAGACTGCTTTTGTTAAATCAAAGTAGAGTAGTGCAACACCCTTGAACAGTGTTGGGGTTCAGCACCTTGCTCAGACACGGTGTGGGCGAGCACAAATACCGGCAAGTCACTTTTTAAAAATGAGTTCCAATATAGACGGGATGAGCAGAGTAACCTTGAGCTATTTCAGTGAATATTCACATAAGTAGAGTGCTGAGAACAATGCAGTGCATAAAGATAAAGATACCAGATAAAGTGCCAACAATCCTGCAAACTTTGAAAGCCAATGTTAGACAATTAGGATGGCATATGAAATATCGGACAGATCCATCTTGAACACATGAGTATAGAGATAGTGTGTAACGATTTGCAGGACTTTGACATAATCTGGAGGAGTAATATCCAAAATTGTGTTTTTCAAAGGTCTGCCTCCTGTGGCGTTATAACAAGCCGAAGATTTGGGGCAGAGGTTCATCGTTGGCATCCAGTCCCTCTACTGTACTGTACTGTCAATGTACTATACTGGCACCCAAAATCATCATACATACAGTTCATGTGCGTGTGTTTGTGTTAGGTTGGACACAAATGGTGAAAAACAACCATGCTGTTTTTGTGCTCAGACCCACCCAGGCACCCCCACAACCCCCCCCCCACACACACACACACACACACACACACGGTCTGTAAGGACCACTCAAAAAATGAGCAATCATAGGCCAGGTTTTCACCTGGCAAAAACGAATCCAACAAAGCTAACAAGTAACCAAGACCTATATATCTGCTTAACTAGCATCAAGGTCGTCAAGACTACGTTGGGAACTCTGGAATGAGTCTACTCCGCAGTTCATCTGACTGCAATGAGGAGTTTCCAGTTGAGCCAGGAGGGATAACACTAATCATATATAAAGGGGTTAAGATTTCATCATGGCGACGAGACCCCTTAAAATACACAAAGGCTGCAAATGAAGGCACTCAGCCCAAAATATAAATGCCAGTCCTTCAAGGTCAGGGGAGCCTGTCTCCACTACACATACCCTACTTTGCATGAAACAAAGTACCCCTGCACAGACCAGAGACAAAATGTAGACGCCGCATTTGGCACTGGGGTGTATGCTCTCAAGTGAGGGCAAGCTTCCGCATTGGTGCCAAGAAATTAATGAAAGGAAGAGACATGAGTCACGTGACTGGACGCCGGAGATGAGCCATATAACGGAACACTTCCACCCTCACAGCCATACACGTCACACCAATGAATTGCAGCGCGAATGTTGTCACTTCCACCCTCACTGCGATACACGTCACGCCAATGAATTGCAGCGGCGAATAAGGAGTCTACCTTTCTGTCTATGGCACACACAACCACAACAGAAATACCTGAATAAAGCCCAGACATGTCAACTTGATATTTGCATTACCTTATTATACCCAGTAAGACCCCCGACAACTAGACAACCTTGATTTTCTCATTTTATTTTGGGGAATAACAAATTGTTGAGCTATTTTTTGAACTCTCTCAAAGCAGACACTGGAGTGTCACCTTGTCATGTCAGTTTCTTTTAACAAAATCAATGCATCAGCTGACATTTATTCAGAGATGCCCATTAAAATTGACCGACAATCATTTAACATGAGGCTGACTTGTTTTCTGTTCAATTCCCAATGGACAAAAGACATATCAGCTTAGCTGATCTGGTCAAAAAGATTTCAGCTTGTATTTTTTTAAGTTAGGCAAGCCCATTGGTGATAACGCTTTTCACTCAAGAATGTCTGCCCCATCTCAATTTGAAGTTGGAAATTGCATAAAATTGGGTCAACTCAGTGGTCCTCTTAAATTATAATAAACTGGTGGTTTACAGTTTTAAACCATTAAGACTGTAGTCATATGTACATTGTACATAAAGCCTTGCAGATGGTGAATAATAACCATTTAGATTTTAGACTAGATAGTAGATACCCGCACATTGGAGTTGACACAAATACTAGTTTATAAAATACAGTATATCCTTTAACAATCCACAGTGGAATTCACCAGCAAAAATACATTTCATGTACCTTTATGGAGCTTTAAAACTCATAATCACCAGTCGGAAGACAAAGCCTTGGATTGGAACCTTTTATTGGGTGGAATAACTTGATCAAAACACTACAGACGACGACCGCGACGTCCTCCCTTTCTGCGGGTAGAGTCTGAGGGAATGGGTGTCACATCCTCTGCAGAAGAAAAAACATGATTTAGCTAATTAACCACTTCAAACAAGTTCTGTTTAAACTGCAAATTGACTTGGTAATCATATTTAACGATAAAAAATTGCTCGCCTTTTTTGTTTGGTGTCAATAGGTCAGGTTTTTCAGGGCAGGACTTTCTCAAAAACTAAAAACTAACTAAAATAATTAATTGAACTAAATAGAAATGGTATTAAAATACGTAAACATCTAGCAACTGAAAAGGAAACCCATAATAGAGGAGCAACCGATAGAAGATCCGCAACTTTCAATGGTCAGTTTTTCAACATAGCATCCAGTAAAACAATGTGAGCTCTGCATTGTCATCCCGACTATTTTACATTGAGCTCTATGCAATAACCCAACTCTTTACTTTCTTCTTTTACATATTGTCATCAGCTGCAGGCATCGGTCAAGATAATGTGCCTAGGTCAATGTATGCAGCTATTTCTTTAGTCTTACCAATACGTCCGATCTTCATGCCTGAGCGAGCCAAGGCTCGGAGGGCAGACTGAGCACCCGGACCAGGGGTCTTTGTTCTGGAAAAACAACACAAGCGGATCAGTCGTAGACAGACATGTACTGTGCTTGCCATCTACACAAATGCACTCGTAGACACAGGACATGTGCAGTCATGGTCAGAAACAACAAAAGGTATAAGTGTAACTTGGAATGGCTGCTTTCATTTCTGAACAGCAGGTCAGCACTGCACCTAGCAGAACTGACCCAATACAGAATGGCTGATGACCGATTCTTACATTTGTGACTTTCCATGCAGCTACATTTGAGTAAGACTGATCCAATTAAATAAAGCTTCAACTACACAATCAGCCCCATTTGGATTGGAACCCACTGGTGGGCAGTCTCCTTGAGTGTTTCAGAAATATCCTTTTCATTCAAATGGCTATAAGAAACTACAGTGGGGTTGAGGTTTGTTTGAGGGACAAAGAGATTTCTCTTGTCAGTTTCTGGATTTCAGTAGACATTAATATTGTATTTAACCACTACTCATTCATTGAAAATGAGCGACCTACTCAAGCTCACGGGTTGCATCACGATGCATTATGCACATTATGTTGGGATCTCCGTTATTATACTAATTAATGTGCTCAAAATAGGGACATCAATAAAATTATGCTTACATTGTTAATTGAATCAATATATATAATTATATTTAAAAAAAATGATATTCTCGATTAGTAAAATTAGAAAAATCTCCAAAATAATTGATAATTGCAGCCCTAACTGTATGCACAGCAACCATAGGTCTACCAGAGGAGCAGGGGTAAATAAATTAGAGACAAGACAGATTTGTTTAGAATCATACATTACACACACACACACCTGTTTCCTCCGGTGGCTCTCAGTTTGATGTGCAGAGCAGTGATGCCCAGTTCCTTGCAGCGCTGAGCAACGTCCTGGGCTGCCAACATGGCAGCGTAGGGAGAAGACTCATCTCTGTCAGCCTTCACCTTCATCCCACCAGTCACACGGCAGATTGTCTCTCTGGGGAGGGGGAGAGATAGCAGCAATCAATTACCATGCAGTTGGCACTTTTTAACTGCTGGACCCCAATTTGAATAGGACTAGTGGTCTTTGTGGCCAATCAACACCTGTTGTCGTATCACATAATGATGCATGACTCCCTATTTGGGCATGGTTTCAGCCCTGATTTTCCTCCTCTTATACGGACGAGGCACTGGAAGTCTAGCGGACGACATTACCCATACCCAAAGTCAAAACTATTTCAAAAAGTACAGAGCATAATGTAATGTAATTTGACGCTAATCGGTCCAGCAATTTCTTTGATTAGGTCCAGACATAACCCAAAGCAGAGACTACTAGAAAGTGACACCTTTTTTTCAGAGCCAAGACATGAAAATCCCCTCTTGCTCCCAACCTTAACAAATGTGCCTGACCTAAATTACTTACTTTCCAGACAGGTCAGTGACGTGGACAAAGGTGTCGTTGAAGGAGGCAAAGATGTGACAAACTCCAAAGACATTCTCTCCCTCAGCCACCTGGGGACCCAGGCTGATCACCTGCTCCTCCTTCTTCTCCTTGCCTTTGCGGGGAGCCATCGTCTGTGGATCAGACAGAGGAGAGCAGTTATTTTACCATTGCACGATTAAAGCATACTTACTTGCATGCTCAGTGTCACTCCTTAAAAACCTTAGACAATCTAAAATTCTACATCTACAATTTAAGATTAGTCTACTTTAGGTATTTTGGTTAAGTGTTAAAAGGATCGTCACATGGTCGTTTTTCCACAGAACACTGCCACATTAAATCATGACTAGATGTGACTTTAAACATTTAGACAAGATACAATTATTCTGATGTCAAACTACTGACATGTACAATCACAAATTAAGGCTGTAATTGTAAAACCAATCCCTGTATAATGGAAAGCATTTGCTAAAGGCTCCATGGAACAGACGAGAAAAACCAAGCAATACACAGGACAGATAACAGAAGACCAATATTTATATATTTGGTGGATTGACAAGGAAGTATCCCCAAATTTAAAAGCAAACACTGAATGCCACATGGGGTTAAGATGAGGGGCTGAGTGAGCATCAGACATAACGGTAATCAGAGATGGTAGAATGCATCAAATCAATAGATGTCAAACCACAGGCCTTGCACAACACAGACAACCCTGGCCCCCAACAAATTACAAAACATAATGAATCAATGAATGTGGCATAAAACATCTAAAACATGATTGAGGATGATAGCATGTATTGGTCAGCTTGTGTCCACACTGCAGTGCAGTATAACAATTCCAACAAACTCACAACCGACAAAATTATGTTTGGCTTTATCCTGATCAAAACTGCATTCTAGTCTGTCCACCAACAGCACATCATGTACTG
>NC_136789.1:16253313-16308313 GCF_951216825.1 Electrona antarctica | reverse complement strand
GCGAGGTCGCTTCTCGCCCTCAGGCATCTTACTGGTATAGGCATTCTATGGATAATAAGGGGTTAAACTAAAACAAATTGCAACAGAAACTCTTTCAACTATTTTTGTAATTTTGTTTCATAAATATGTAACAACATACCAAAAGTCTAAAATATTTCAAAATGTAATTCTGATTTAAGTAGCATGTGACGTGTCAAACTAGGGGGTTTTCATGATTCGGAATCCATTCCAAGCATTGGTTTTTCACAAAAACACTCCTTGGGCTAAATACAGGCCACTTGCACATTAATTTGTGATAACCATCACATTTTCGTGCAAAACTACTGCTTGTCAGTCAGGACAACTCAAGAATGGATGGAATATATATATTTATTGACGCGGGGCGAGTCCCTCTCCTGTACCCTCCACTGTACTGTACTGTCACTGTACTGTACTGGCACACCCAAAATCATCATATATACAGTTAATATGTGCGTGTGTTTGTGTGTGTTAGGTTGCGCACAGGTGGTGAAAAACAACCATGCTGTTTTCGTGCTCAGACGCACCCAGCCACCCAGCCACCCACCCACACACACACTTAAGGAAGTGGTTGCACCACTTAAAAAAATACATCGATACAATACAGTGCTCCACTGCATAATTTATTCATTCATTAAAAGACTGCAACTATATGGTATATTCATAAATATAACCCAACAATGGTATACTTGTCTACCAGTGTTGGGTTACACATGCAAAATATTAGGGATGTCCGATATAGACGTTTTGCCGATATTGCAACTCCTAATTTCCGATATCGATATATCAACCGATACTATGAATTATGTATATGGGGCATATACATAATTCATAGTATCGGTTGATATATCGATATCGGAAATTAGGAGTGCTGAAATGCTGGATGCATTCATAAATGTAAGGTAAGGCAATTAATCGGTCATCACATCGGTATCGGCCGATATTAGCCTTAAAATGCAATATTTGTATCGAATCGATCAGATATCGATCGGTTTTAGCAGATATTTTATTTTATAATAATGTTGAAAAGGGTTAGATAAATAAAAAAGCCTGAACAAGCCTTTTGTGATGATGAATGCTGCAAATTCTACCAGTGTTTTCTGGGGAAGCTTTCAAAAGAGTCAACAAGTTTGAACATTTTTAAATAAAAATACTACATTCAAATCGGTTATATCGGCTATAGCAGTTCCATTCATTATATCGGATATCAATATCGACCAAAATGTCTCATAGGTACATCCCTAATTAAAACCGATAACATTATTTTCAGATTTTACATTTTTATGCAAATATCGGCCTAAAGATGCTAAGAAAGAAGTCTTGTCACATTACTGATGTCTAATTGGTAAATGTTGCATTTATATAGCGCCTTTATCCAAGGGGCTTTACATAGATTGTGCATTACATTCACCCATTCACACAGACATTCATACACCGATGGCGGCGGAAACCATGCAAGGCACCAACCAACACATCAGGAGCTAACCATGAGCCCCATTAACTCCCATTAACACACAACACACATTTCATAACACACTCCTGTAGAGTTGGCCGAGTGGCCTAGGCTCCAAAAATGAACAAGTTCAGGATTACCGGTTTTTTGGTTCTTTATTAGTCTAAAAAATTAAGGCCTTTTCAATAAATAAGACTGTGGAAAATAGATTTAACACTTTGCCTGCCCAAGTACTACTGATTGTATGTCCCTTGCAGCCTCCCTTTATAGGGAGTGGATCCTACCACAAGTACAGATTCCAATTAACCATCAATTAGCTTTTACAGACATTTCCCATACCACAGGAATAATCTAATGATTAAATCAATGTTGTACAACATAATTGAATCACACTTCTAGGCACCCATATAATCACAAATACTTACAACCAGAACACTGTTAAACCTATCATACACACACCCCTTCTCTTCTACAATACTTGGCACGTTCCAACCCTTCTTAACCAAATGGACTGGCCCAGCTCTGAGGAGTGCCAGTACTGCAGAAGACAGACAAGTGACAAACAAAGCATACAATTCAGCTTGGTTCCAATGCAGTGTTTAAATAAACAGAATGTTTGAACCCCTGAAGTCTGTCATTTTTATAATTGAATGTATGTAGGTAAAAATCATGTACTACTACCAAACCTCACTTCCCTCTTACTGTGTATATATATATAGGGCACGGGTTACCCTGTGACAACTCCAATAACAGTCGAAGTCATAAGGCTTTTTATTTTTATTTTTATTTTACAATATTTATTTCTTAAAGTTAATACTCATGATGAAGCCAAACTGAATCAATAATGCATTAATCATACATACAATGAAAGATGAACCCATGAATCAACTTAATCTGAACATCAACAGGCAAGTGTAAATAAAAAGGGTTAAAGCTCCACGACGGCTCCAAGAAATTGCGACTGGGGGTGCTGGCTATTTAGAGGGTTGCTAATGCATCTTGGTTTATAGAAGTCAGTCAATTGGGCTTGTTTGGAGGGGGGGGGGGGCAAAGCCTCCACTAGAGGGGGCTAAAGCGCCCCCTTGCCGTCCCTGGCTCAGAGCCTTTGGTCTAGTGATTAAGATGGACTGTCACGCGGGAGACCAGAGTTCGAATCTCAGGCGTTACATTGGTGCCGTGACCTTTGGGCTTAGAGGCAGGCCCACGGCCGTCTTGAGTGACAGGCTGTCAGCCAGGCAGGCTGTTAAGAATACAAGCGTGATGCTTTTTTAACAGAATAGCGTTGTTAACAGAATATAGTTGTTACTTTAACGCGAGGCCCTACACAATCGATCCGTTTTTAACATAACAGTAGAGTTGTTCAGGCAAGCATAGGGATATCCCTTTGGTCTAGTCTAGTGGTTAATATATTGGACTTTCACGTGGAAGACCGGAGTTCAAATCCTGGGCGTTACACCAGACCATATCTGTAATAAAGGTGTGTTTAATTTTTACTAATGCTTTATAATCTATAGTTTAAACATTTAGAACCGTGTTTACTGTTTACTAATGCTTAGTAATGTATGGATAATGCTTTACAAATGTAACTAACTATAGTGTTAGTATATATATTATTAGTATATTTATTATAAAGTGCTACCTTTATGTGAATATACGTGACGTGCACACTTGCAAGGGGTCACAGTCCGTTGAATGAGCGAAATTAGTGCAAAAATAATAATAATAGTGCAACATTTGTTTTCATGGACGATTTGGCCATAGTTGAAGAGCACGATGTATAATACAACTAAATATGCCACACTTGAGTAGTGGACAGGTCTAATCAGGACATTGATGGCACATGCTAGAGAGAGAAAAATCAGTAAAATAAGGCAGATGTATTCGTAGAGGTATGGACCCCCTTTTTGGATTATATCGAAGAGCGCAGTGATTCTGTGTAGGACAGAACCCACCTTCACTTGCACACATGCATTTCACAACCCTGTACCACTTGGAAATTATTATTATTATTTTTTCTTTTAAGAAGACATGTTAATTATAAATTAAACATGGAGAAAGAGTCAAATATATTTTACCACCACAAAAAGCAGATTTCATATAATCAGTACGAGCATAGGAAAAGTGGGTTAAAAATCTACATGAAAATCATCAGTATGTAACATAAGACTTAACTTAAGAAAGTATTTGGCATAGATGTAAAGTAAGAGTATAAAAGCATGGTTAATTTGGGAGTCAGTTGCCCTACAAAGCCAAAGTGCCGTAACTACATTTTTGGACACACCGACTTATTTGTCTATCCCAAAGGTCAAATTAGCCTTTACTTTGTGATTTTGGGGGATAAACAATAACAACAGATATCCAATTAGTGTAATTACACTGCTAAAATAAATCGTAGTTTAGTGCACACTAGATCCATGGTCCATGGTCAGCGTGGTCAGGCCAGCGTGCCTCAACCTGCTTCTTAGCCTTTTCCAAATGATGAAAGTCGTACCGTGGTGTGACTGTCACTTTTCCAGGCTCACAGAATTTCAACTTGTATCTGATATGATTGGTGTCAATATTCAGCGTCTAAAACAACAAAAGAAAAAATATGGGATGAAACAGGATAGGTCAAAACAGAGTTTTCCAACTGTTACTACAGCAAATGAAATCTCTATGTACCAATGTGTTCCCACCCAGATTGTTCTGTGATTGGGTCTAGCTCAACTTAATGAATTTGGAATGGATTGGGGAAATGCATTGCTTAGTCATTCTTTGTATTGCATTAAGTAGGGTAGACAGGGTCAGGTAACCCTGTGTATGTATAACTGAGCACAATGTTACTGTTTTCTTACAGCATGGAGAAATGCTTCAATAATCAATATAGGCCTACTATATGTGCAATAATTGTCTATAGAGAATATACAATAAGGCTCTGCATAATAGGTAATAGTAAGGTTTTTTCAATATGTGTCAAATATGAAGTGATTCATAATGTAGTACCTTACCTTAGCTTCTGGCAAGTGGAAAGCTAAAGCCACATGGTCCCATACATAGAACTGGGGCCAATCATCACAATATTCAGCCGCCATTTGCTTCTCTGGCGTACGAACCAGCTTGAAACTGTTTAAGACAAGAGTGAGAGAGGAACGTGTAACATTAATCTTTTATTCATGTTTCTCTCATGTTGACTCTCTCAAACACACAGACATAGTGGTTCACAATTTGTATACGAGTATCAATTTGTAACAACACACTAATCCACACACATACAGTACCTGTGTGTCTCACACATAGCCTCAGGTCTCCAGATGATTTGGCCATCCCTGTAGGCACACACTGCATCTGGGCTGTCATCCAATAGAGGGTACTCCTCAAATAAATCATTGTGTTTGTCGCTATGGACCAACACAGAGTACAGCACCTCCTGACTGTATATGACAGTTTCGTAGACACGCAGAACTGGTTCTGAGTCCTCACACACCTGGGAAGGAAAATATGTTAAATTAAATGAATCACTAAATTAGTTGAGACACACAGACATTAAAGGATGTCTATGTAATAATAAAACTGTATTTGTATAGCACCTTTCATGACATGAAATGCAGCTCAATGTGCTTTACAGAGCAATGGAGGGAAAAAAAGGCATAAAACATTAAAATAATAGCAGTAATGCAATACAGTGAGGACATGAATAACAAGGAATTTAACTAAAAGCAAGAGTGTAGAAGTAGGACTTGACTGAGCTGTGCTTTAGTCTACAGAGGCTGCCTGTCGAAGGTTTAGTGGGAGTTAGTTGCACGCCGTCGGCCCGTAGAAGCAGAAAGCTCCTTCACCGTGTTTTTTAATTGCCATTTTTTTAGGCACAGCGAGCAAGCGGAAGTTGAAGAACTGAGGGGGCGGTTTGGGACATATTTAGGCAGGCAACAGTCTGTCTCGAGATACTAGGCATTTGTTGTTGGAATTAGTCAACATTGACAAGAATACCACAGGTGGTCCAGCTAAACAAAGCATCAAGGACACTGTCTTTCTTTGAAGGCAAAAGCTAACATAGGAAATGATCAGATAGTAAAGAAATACGATACATCCTGTTGGAATAATGGCACTGTTTTAAATTAAACCAAAATGTCTAAGGGCTGTGCCTGATAGCAACCAGAGATTAAAGTAATTTAAGGAAGCCTTTAATTGTTGTAGGAAAACAATGGCAATGCAGGAAGTCATCTCAAAATAGGACCAATCTTTTAGCACAAAGGATACAGGGAGAGGAGAGGAGAGGAGAAATGGCAACCTCCTATGTAAATACAAATGTACAAATCAGTGTCTGTCTTGTGATTTTGAAAGTTAAAGTTAAAACAACAATATGACATATGGGAGACATATGTATAGCAGATACATAACCTTCTTTTGCAGTTTTAAGTCTTTATTATATTTTTTACTTAAAAATAGCCTATATATTTTAACTGGGAACACATCTCTGCTCCTCGTCAAAAAACGCACCGGTTCAATTTTAATGCACGCGTTAATGTCACGCAACGCGGGCAGTGGAGCCACCCTTCATTGATTAAAAAGGGAACATTCCCTGACGGTGACGGAGACGCGACGCTGACGCGCCCGGTGGAGCCCTGGTGTTATTATCAACCTGTGTTCAATGCAGGCTTAACTATAGCTATACATTGCAGTTGTAAAGGAATGTGAATCCATCGCTCTTGAGCACAACGGGGTGGCTGCAATTATGGCCCCAGTAAAAAGTAAAATCCCCCCTTATACTAATAGTGTAGGCTACTGCTGGTCTACACATTCTTTACTATTTAGGCCTATTTATAACCGTTTGTATGATTCTTTTTGCATAGTACTGTATATTTTGTAGCCTATACTAGGCCATATGTCATTCAATGTTTCGGACCCCAATGGAAACAAGCCATAGGTTTCTTGCGTTTTAAATTATCTTAGCAGACCGCATTATATTTTACTGTATTTTCATCTGCTTTTTTTCATGGGGAGACTCCCATGTTACTGATCTCAAACGCTATAGCAATCAGAATGTAGTTCTTTAACCTTTTAACAAAACAAACGTTTAGTTTTAAATTAAATATCACTAGGCCTAGTAGTACTTAGGCATACCTTCACTTTGATATAAGCTTTAAGAGCCCCTCTGTGCGTACCTGATTTCTGTACGCCCCCAGCAGCTGCTCCTGCAGGGTCAAAGTTAACCGAAAAGAGCCGTATCTCGATGTGTCCAGGAAAGCAGGCGAGGTGGCGAACTGTTGCAGAAAGGGCTTCTGTCCGGCAGCCTGTTCATCTGTCCTGTCTGGATAGGTGCGATCCACAAGACGCTTCTCAGCCGATTGCATGTCCTCTGGTTGCACAGAGAGGCTCCTGTGGATTATGGATTTCTACTCCAATTCACCCTGGTTCTACCATCACGTGGATATGAGGAGAATTGATTACGAGAACAACACCAGCGTAAACAACGAAGAACACAGCACGTTCTATCTCCTCGGCAACAACAACAATGGATCGACCGGTAAACATCTCGGACACGGCGCGGCTGGAATCCACGCACTGTTAACCTGCAATCCGACCAAAAGAAACAAACCCCTACTTGGCAAGATCGACAGACGCCTGTTCTGTTGTATATTCTTGTTAATGGCAGGAGACATCCAACCCAATCCTGGTCCTGTAATCACTAGACTTCAGGCGAAGAAACAAACTTGCCTGATGATCACGGACGCAAGGACAACAAAGGAGACGGTCGCGGCCACACAGCCAACTCAAGATACGGGCACGGAGCCGCCTTGGGGATCCATCGCAAGGACAACGCATGAGACGGTCACGGCCACACAGCCAACTCAAGATACGGGCACGGAGCCGCCTTGGGGATCCATCGCAAGGACAACGCATGAGACGGTCACGGCCACACAGCCAACTCAAGGTACGGGCACGGAGCCGTCTTGGGGACCCAACGCAGATCTTACTTCGGCGGCAGTCGAGGCAAAAGACACGGACAACACCACCATCTACAGGCGTGAAGAGTCTCCACATCCAACCAAGGGGGACAACGAGGCTGGAGACGGACACCGTGATACTTTACCTGCTATTTCTGCTGTTTCTCCGGTCGACACCATGGCTCAATCGGCCCCACCAGAGCCCTCGGGACCCCATCCCCCACTCCCGCCACCCCACGACGACCCCCACGCACCCCCCACCCTCCCCCCACGGCAACCCGCGGCTTCTACAGACAACAATGGCCCTCCGCTCCCCTATTTCGCCATGGAGGAGATAAGCACCATAGTCAGAGCCAACGGACTTCATATCTTTCACCTGAATGTCAACAGCCTTGGACCCAAAATGGCTGAAATCAGGCATATGTTTCAATGCGGTAAGGCGAACATCATTAGCTTCTCTGAAACCAAACTTGATGAGTCAACCAAAGACCCAGAAGTTGAAATAGAGAACTATTCTTTGATCAGAAACGACAGAAACAGGCATGGTGGTGGCGTGTGTATGTATATTCACAAAGACACTGAATATGTTACTCGTACTGACTTACAGCATGATGAAATTGAAACTGTGTGGGTTGAATTAATTTTCAAAAAAGCTAAATCAGTATTAGTGGGCACCGTCTACAGACCGCCTGACCAACATGGGTTCTATGATATACTTGAGGGGTGCTTAGCTGAGGAGGAATGTGTAGAGAAAATCCTGATTGGCGACTACAATACAGACATGCAACGAAAGGAAGCACCTGTGTTTAAGTCATTCAGTAAGTTCTGTGATCTACATAGTGTCAGTCAGCTAATTACCCAACCCACTAGAGTGTGTGATTCTACTCAAACTGTCATTGATCTCATTCTGTCCTCGGACAAATCCAGAATCTCCAAGAAAGGGGTTATTGTATGTGGGCTTAGTGATCATTTTATGATATTCTGTACCCGCAAAATACAAAAACTTAAGACCGGCTGCCACAAAACAGTCATATCAAGGGACCTCAAAACCTACTCTAGTGAGGTCTTTAACCAAGTATTGGAGAGTCTGGATTGGTCCGATGAGCTTAAATGCACACATGTCGAAGAAGCTTGGCTTGGCTTCAAAACCAAATTTACATCAGTACTGAACAACATGGCTCCTTTGAGAACCACCAGGGGCAAAACCCGCTCGGAACCATGGATGAATCCGGACATACTGGCTGCAATGAAAGCCAGAGACAAAAAATGCTCTGAAGTTCTAAAATGCAAGTCAAAGCTAGCCAAGCGCTTCGACAGTGTTCGCCAAGCTCGTTTGAACAACCTAAATACACAACGAATCAAACTACGAAACAGTGTAACTGCCATGACCAAATCAGCTAAATGTAACTTCATTAATGATAAAGCTGAGGAAAACAAAAACAATCCTCATGAGCTCTGGAAGCTACTAAACAATCAACTAAGCTATGGTCAGAAACTAAAAACCAGATTTTCGAACATAAACATCAAATCTGACAACACTCTCATCACTGACAACCTTGATGTGGCCAACTACTTGAATATCTTCTTTACAAACATATCAACAACTCTGGTTAACAAACTGCCCTCCCACTCTGGGCTCTTTGGTGTAGAGCACATTACAACCTTCTACAAAAACCTAGGTGTTTGTAAAGACGATTTTAAACTAGTTATGGTAACAACTGATGAGGTAATTAAGAAACTGAGTGCCCTCCAACCCCACAAGGCCACAGGCCATGACAACATTCCCTCCAAATTTCTCAGAGACTCAGCCATCTCTATAGCTCCAATCATCACCCACATAGTAAACCTCTCCATCAAACAGGGACAGGTCCCCCAAGATTTCAAACTGGCCAAAGTAACCCCCTTGCACAAGAAAGGGAGTAAATTAGACCCCGGCAACTACCGCCCTATTTCTATTCTTAGTTCCATCTCGAAAGTGATGGAAAAAATAGTCTATGAACAGGTTGAAAAGTATCTTGCCACTAATAAATTATTGTACGAGTTCCAATCTGGCTTCAGAACATCCCACTCCACTGACACATGCCTCCTCTATTTGAGCGACCACATCAAACAAGAGGTGGACGCGGGCAAATACTGCGGCATGGTCATGCTGGACCTCCAAAAGGCTTTTGACACCGTGAACCACTCCATACTGGTTAACAAGCTAAAGGCAATTGGTTTCGATAGCACATCAGTGAGCTGGATGCAATCCTACCTGGAGGGGAGAGAACAGATGGTGGAAGTGAACGGAACACTGTCCCCCCCCCTCCCAGTGAGCTGTGGCGTTCCACAAGGAAGCATACTAGGGCCTCTACTGTTCCTAATATATGTAAACGACATGACTTCAGCCTGTGACTGCAACTTGTTCCTGTTCGCAGATGACTCAGCACTGCTGGTCTCGGACAGGGACAAACTGCAGGTTGAAAATGCCCTCAGCTCTGAACTCGGTAGAATCTGCACCTGGCTCGCTGATAACAAACTATCTTTACACCTGGGAAAAACTGAATCCATTCTCTTTGGCTCTATTAGTAATCTCAGCAAGGCAAATGGCTTCTTGGTTAGAGTGGGTGACAATGTTATCACACGTAAAGATGAAATTACCTACCTAGGTTCCATCCTGGAGGCTAATCTTTCCGGTGATAAAATGGCCACCAACGTAATCAAAAAAGTCAACCATAGAACAAGATTCCTCTACAGGATCTCCTCACTGGTCAACAAAAACACCTTGAAGACCTTAACAGGAGCCCTTGTACAGGGTTTCTTTGACTATGCATGCACCTCCTGGTACCACAGCACCTCAAAGGCCCTTAAAACCAGGCTCCAGACTTCCCAAAACAAACTGGTCAGGCTCCTACTTGATCTAGCCCCCCGAACCCACCTCACCCCTGCCCACTTCGACAGGCTGGAATGGCTTAGGGTCGACGACAGAGTACAGCATCTTGCAATGGGTCTGGTCCACAAGATTCGATACACCACCAAGATACCCATGTACCTGTCTAGATACTTCCTTAATGTTAACGAAGTCCACACCCACAACACCAGAGGGAGTGCAACGAACCATGTACAACCCAGATTCGGCACAAACAAGGGACTAAATTCTTTTCGCTCCTATGCCACCAAAATGTGGAACGCCCTACCAACTGTCATTAAGACATGCGAATCCCTTGACTCCTTCAAAACCGCTCTCAAAGGGCACCTACGGATGGCTGCAATTCGAAACTGGCCCCCGTAAAATCTGAATCCCCCCCCCCCGCCCCCCCCTTTTTTCCCCTCACTGTATATATTTCTTTTCCCTTTTTACCTCCTTTTTGATGAATTCTTTTTTGATGAATTCCTGTTCTGTCTATAGAAGTGTCTATTTGTACGTCTCTAAATGTTTTGATGATTTGAACATGGTGGACCCTGTTGGAAACAAGTGTAATGCTTAATTGGGTCGTCCACTCACAGTTAACAGCCTTTGTATTGAGTTTGTGCTTGAAATGTACTGTAATTCTGCAAACTGTTAATAAATTCTTCAATCAATCAATCAATCCACCAGAGGAGGTCCTCACGGTGTGGATCTTTAGGATCCCGTTGGGACGGTGCACGGAATTCTCCTGTTTCTCCTGTTTCTTCTCCTACTATCTCAAATAGTGCATTAGTGTCATGGATCAGATGAGAGACATGGAACTCCGGCTGGGGGTAAGGTGGGATGTGGTAACGCAATCTGGGTTCTTCTACGGTGTTCATGTTTTCTTTGAATATGTACTTGTTGTATATGCCTTCTTGGACTTGGAGCTCTGTCAACTTTAAATGTTTGCCTCTGATGAATAATTCATTATATCCTCTATTGTTCGTACGATTATCCATGCTTGAAGTTTGACAGAAAATGACACGGGAGGTGAAATAAATAGCGTCAGTTCCACTTCCACTTCTAGAAAACCTAGGTTTCGAATTTTAAAGAATCGAAACTTAGAGAGCAATAAATAGCCTATCGCCCCACCTAGCCCTGCCCCTGCGGTCCAGTGCGTCAGCGCAGTGAGCGCACTAGTGCATGTATCACCAGTGTCGAGTGAGCTAGGATAAGAGAGCTAGGATAAGACTTCCTGTGGCGGAGCTCTTCAGAATAAAAGTATGCGCTAAAGTAAACATACATTTCCATAATAAAACAATAAAGTATTTAAACGATAATATACAACACAAAATATGTTTCTGTGTATTTTCATTAACATTTATAGGAGATTATCTAAATGGATAAATGCTGTTCACTGGAGAGCATATCCCTTACAAATAGGACACTGGACCAAAAACGCCTCTTCGTATCAACTGGTGTGAGTCGTGTGACATATGCACGCGTGCGGGGAGACCTCCTCTACAACACCACACTTTCCGCTAAGCGGGAGAGGTGTAAAAAAAAAAATTGGCGCGGCCTCTAGTGAGGTAGTAAAATGTGCCATTTCCAGAGTGGACACTGGACAAAAAACGGCTCTTCGTATCAAATGGTGCATGAGTGCAGGGATACGGATACCTCCTCTACAACACCACACGGTCCACACCCTCCGCTAAGCGGGAGAGGTGTAAAATCAGAACGCGTGCACCGTGCATATGTCAGACCTGTTGATACGAAGAGCCGTTTTTGGTCCAGTGTCCACTCTGGTCTGGAAATGGCACATTTTTTACCTCTGAGCCCACTGGCTCACATCATCCGTCAACACGATCTACGGTTCCACTGCTATGCTGATGATACACAGTTGTATCTCAGCACTTCACCAACCACTCTGCTCCCCCCACAGTCCATTGTCAACTGCCTTCACGAAATAAAGACCTGGATGACCACCAACCTCCTCAAACTCAACAGCAAAAAAACTGAGCTCATGGTCATGGGTCCCAAGACGCAACTTGAGAAGATAGGACATTTTCTTCTCCAGGTGGATGGCTGTTCCATCTCTCCATCCCCTGAAGTTCGCAACCTGGGTGTCATCCTGGACTCTACCCTCTCCTTTCAATCCCACCCATCAAATCTGTTACTAAATCTGCCTTCTTCCACCTCAAAAACATTTCCAGACTCCGCCCCTCACTCCCAGACTCTGTTGCAGAAACCCTAATCCATGCTTTCATCTCCTCCCGGCTGGATTATTGCAACGGTGTTCTGCTCAGCCTCCCCAAGAAGTCCCTTGACAGATTGCAGATTACGTGCAAAACTCGGCTGCCAGAGTGCTCACCCGCACAAAACGCTGGCAGCACATCACCCCTCCCCTTGGAGATTCGCCAGACTCCTACATTGGACTGTTTCAAGTCTGCACTGAAGAGACATTTGTTCACTCTGGCTTTTGGCAACTAGTTTGTTTGTTTTGTTTTTTGTTTTGTAAAGCGTCCTTGGGTTTCTTGAAAGGCGCTATATAAATCCAAGTTATTATTATTATTATTATTACTGGGGGCCTGGTAACTTTTGATTTTACACCTCTCCCGCTTAGCGGAGGGTGTGGTGTTGTAGAGGTCTCCCCGAACACGTGCATACACTGACACCACGCTAGACAGGAACGCCCAAAAACGTCACATCCGGTTTTAGCCTGGGGTAAGAATTTTCTATGGCTGCCAATGCAACTTGGTCCAATCCTTAATCACAAACGGACAAACATCTATGCCGATGCTATCTAACTTGCGGAGGTAGCGTGCCTTGTCCACGGGCAACAGATCTTTCAACGTATGTCATTGCAAATACGTTTGATAATCGCTACTCTGCTCAATATTGTTTTTAAAATGCCGCAAATTGCACTGCAGTGAACGAGTGCAAATCACAACTTCCCCCGGGGGTGGGCGGAGTCACAGTTTGGTACGAATAGCCGTTTTTGGTCCAGAGTCCACTCTGGTCTGGAAATGGCACGTTTACCTTACTAGAGTATATTATCGTTTAAGTACTTACTTTATTGTTTTAATATGCAAATTCATCGTTTTTGTTTACTTTAGTGGGTACTTTTATTTTGAAGAGCTCGGCCACCGGAAGTCTTATCCTAGCTACCTTATCCTAGCTCACTCGACACTGGTGGATCGGTGATTTCACTCGCGTGCGCATTTTCCCGGGAGGACGGTGCACGGAATTCTCCTGTCGTTTTGGGTTCTTATAAATGTCATGACACAGTCGGCTTGGATCAATGACGTAATCCAAGCAGACTGCTGCTGCTGAGTTCAGGGATGTTTTATTTGAATAATGAATATGTACTTGTTGCCTATGCCTTGGAGCTTCTCTTTCAGCTCTGTGACTGTCAATTTCAAATGTTTGCCTCTGATGAAGGCCTCTATATGTCCTATTTTGTTCTTACGTGTATCCATGCTTGAAGCTTGACAGAGAAAGTCACTGGACAAGAAATTAGATCAATTAGATCAGATTACACAATTATGCTGTCCCAGAGTGACATTCTTGTTCTTAATAATTAAGGTCCAGATGTTGACATACAATACAGCCTCTCTCTCTCACACAGATATATAAGTATGAATTTGTTTATGATTATCAATACCTGCAATACTTTCAGTCCAGTTATGGTAAAAACCATAACACTCCATTTATGGCTATCCAGGGTTTGATGAGGTCAGTGTCGTGATCTTCATATATGGAGATCAGGTGATGATAGTCAGCTCCACATATGGATATCCATGTGTTGTACCAACTTGGCTAATTTGCAAGTCTGTTCAGGTGGCGATGGCTCGCGACGGCGTCCTCCGTGATACTCTGGCGGTGGCGCTGCTGGTGTTCCCTGGCCAGACGGTGGCGTTGCTCGTAGGCAGTCTCCTTCGTGAGAGTGTGGCGGTCACACTGCTCGGGCAGATCGGCGCGTGCACGCATCCGCCTGGGTGACGGCAGACTGCTGGGCGAGCTTTGGCATGTTTTGCATGAAATCCTAACTGCATATTTCTTCCCCGAATGTGCGTGTAAAGATGACTCTTAATCATTGCATTACAGTGTATACAATTGCGACAGGGGAAATTACCAGAGGGAAACTTTGACAAGAAGTGTTTCGGTGGATGACCGAAACACTTCTTGTCAACGCTTCCCTCTGGTAATACATTTCTAATGGGTTTAAGATGTATCTATGTCTGTTTAGTTTATTAGCTTTCCATGCACTTTAGGGGCCAGCCCCACATTCATTATGATAGCTCATTGTGATGTATTCATATTTTACTATTTATTCGTTTGTGCTTACATGATATTTATCCTGTCTTGGTACCATAAATAGAGACTTCTCATTGATAAGATGATAACAGTTGACACCTGTGTTCAATTACTGTTGATTGTATCTCATACATAAATACCACACTTCCTGTTGTCTTGTCACAACAACACTGAGGAAGGCCATACAGGCCGAAACGCGTAAGTTCACTCTCGTCAGAGATAAATAAAATCATGCAAAAGGACATACATACAGTGCTGGCATTTTCTTCACCTCAACTTCATATATAGAGACAGCCATATATGGAGCGTGTCACGAGGTGTGACGGACTGACTGACTGACAGGTTTTGCAGGTTTTCATAGTAATCTGCGACCAACGGTCGCAATCACTGTGTGGATATTAGTCTGGTTCCCCTCAGTGTTTTAGATTTTTTCCAAGGGGCGGTTACAAAAAGATTCAAACGAACTCTATTGGTTAGACCTACAATCAATCAGAGCAGCGCAGCCCGCTATGTCACACACATACTGGGGCTGGGCCCTGGTTGGTTATAACCTGCATGCTGTTCCGCCGAAACATGGCCACAATGAGCTACACCAGATTCAATCTGCCTGGGGCAATAGGCTATGCATTGCAAAGGCAGTTTGAAGGCTGGCTATGTGAGGCTAGAGGGATACTTGGATTGGAGAGGAATGTACACCTAGCACATGCAGGAAAGGTGGGCAGTGGCACCAGAAACGTAGAGCCCATTGGGCAACTTGGCAAAACCGCTTTGGCGAGATGGCAGATGGCACAATAAACACATTGTTGTCTAAGATACAAACAGTTTATCAAACACAGGATGAAATGAAAGTTTCCTTTGTGCAAGAACATATATACCTAAGAGTGTAGTCATGGTGATGAATGGTGGGACGTCTTGGTGTCATGTTTTGTCGTCTTGGTGGTGAATGGTGGGAGCTGGGTTTAGGGTTGTAATTTAGGACGCATCATCAGATGTTTGTTTTCCTTCTCATCCTCTTTGCAAACCTGTTTAGTGTTTCTGATTGTGCAACCAATTAAGGGCCTGCAGTCTACCAACATAACTGTGTCAGATACTGTAGAGATTTACTAGACGGTCTCAAAGATTCTGTCAGATAATGTCCAAAGAGCAAGGACAACTGCCGCCACGGATACCTGAGCATTCTATTCCTGGCCAAAACAAATGTAAGGATAATGCCATTGAAAAGTGGGGTGTAAATCAAGTTACGTTAGCCCGAAAACGTTTTGTTCCCACTCAATTTGAGCTCAGTGTGGGAAAGCGAACAAGAGTGTGACAATGATTTAAGCATAATTTGTCAACTTGGTGAATTGAATGCCAGATTAAAAAATGACTCATGGTTTCATGATGAATACCAAACCCTTTTTCCATGTTGCCCACTCAGAAAGTGCAGACATCTCATCCCGAAATTTCAGAAAGAGAAGTACCCAGAATCGCGGAATGTTCAATAGAATATAATCTGAATCTTGCATTACAATTACAATGTTATATTCTTTCTGTAAAACACAACAGATGTTTTATAACATGTCAAATAAGATAAATACTAAGTATTCATTTGAATATACTGGTTGCATATGCAACCTGCTCCTCTTTCAGCTCCGTCAACTTTAAATGTTTGCCTCTGATGAAGACCTCACTATATCCTGTTATTCTCACGTTCATCCACGCTTGAAATTTGACAGAAAAAGACACTAGCCTGACAAAAAAACACCAGACCGGACAAGAAATTAGCTTCAGTTACAAGAAACCTAAATTTAAAATTTGAAAGAATCAAAACAGTATGCTCAACAAACACGTGAATGGTAAAAAATACCAAGGATTCGACGGTGATGTCACTGTTATGCATATGTTACTATTATTTTTACACTTTGATTGCTCTTTCTTGCACTCTTTGTTCTTGTTTGCTGTGGTTTTATTGTTTTTAAATGTTATGATATCTACTGTATGCTGCTGCATTGTCTGTAAGTAAGCCAAAACAAAAATAGGTTTTACTCTGTACCTGTACGCTAACCTGACTCCGCCAGATTGCGGCAGTACTGAGTTCACAAGTTCCCTCCTCCTGCCTGCATCTGGGATCTCTCAGGCAGAAACGATGAACCCGGAAGCAGCGGGACAAAAATCTGATATCTCCATAATAATTTCGAGTTGTAGTCTTGTTAGGTTGTGTTTACATTGCGCTGTGGCACAGCTTCAATATGTCATAAGTCTCGCGTTGATCCCGCCTCTAGCGGCCCCATACAGGCGCATATCGCTCCGTCCAGAATTGGTCTGGAGTACATCGTCTCTGCCTGAGAGATCCCAGACTCACCCTTAGCTGGCAGAATGCAAATGTTGTGGTTCTACCAGGCTACCTGTACGCAAGATGTAACAATAAAGTACAACCTTGAACCTTGAATAAAGTACAACATTTGGAGCAGATGAGTGTGCGGGTTCTTTTCTACTTTTAAACCCAGCACCTCTACTAGTGATGTGCGTATTCTATTCGTTTTTGTATACTATGCAACACGGAAGTAGCAAGGACTCAAAACTGTTTATAAACCACATTCAGTGACATCACTGACGACTCCTTGATATCTTCATGCTACCGAGTCAACTTTCCACCGCTTTCTAAAGAAAAGACTTTAGAAAGAACGAAACTGGTATGTAGGAATATAGGAAAGGCTGCATGTAGACAGAGATATCAAGAAAGGGAATTCATCAAAAAGCAGTACAGTAACCATGAATCCATAGCCTTTACCCTGGGTAAATAAAGGGGAAATCACTCAAATCAAAACAATATTAGAAAAGAAATAAATATATATAACCACATCCAATACACTAGCAAAATATAAAATACTTCAACTTGTACAAAACATGTACCAAATCTATCATTCCACATTACGTTCGTCGTTGCATACACCACCATAAACGTTTATAATAGGCAAATAGCGTCTGTTCATTTGGTTCCATTATGGTTACATAATGCCCCACAAACGAAAGAGATTATTTGTCATATTATATGCAACAGAAATGCTTAAATCTGCATGACTGCATCAAATATCTATATTAGTAAAACATTATGAAAAACAAAAAACAAATATATTATAAACATTTTCACAATACAAAATTACGAAAAGTTAAGTTATTTGACACCGGCTCAAAAACATGTTTAACCCATTTTGACCTGAGATCAGATTCTAAAAATGTCTTCTACATCCTGACAGTTTTCTGAAAAAGCTATGTTTCTATGTCAAAAATAGCAGACCTACAAGCTCGTAGCGCGCTATGAGCTTGTAGATCTGCTATTTTTCAATAGCTATAGCATAACATAATGCTAACACCAAAAGGGGTTCCCGCCCCCTGCCCCCCCCCTAAACATACCAACTTCTGATAAATAAAATAACCATCAGTCCCTTAATCGATGTATGCTTTCATTGGTTAATGAACCAATCATTCCACCTGAATGGGCTATATGCTGACATAAAATATTAACGTGTGGGTACGTGTGGGTGATTTCTTTCAAGTGAAGGAATGGCAAGAACATAAGAAACCGTACACTGTACACTGTAAAGAAATATTTCCTGGAGGTAACTAGTGCGTTCAGTTATGATTTTTTGGAAATGTTCTGTTCCAATGTGTAGGCTAATTAAAGAGGATTTACAAAGGTCCACTTCACCCGGGTTTCATACCACTCCTGGACAGGAAAACAACAGAAAGACAAATATTCAATGGACTGATTGATAGATTGAATACTTCAGAAATGTAAACAGCTAGAGGTGTGAGTTGGCACTGCCCTCACAATTCAATTCGATTATGATTCACCAGGTTCACGATTCGATTCGATTCTATGAATTCTTCGAATTCTACGCAAATTTGCAATGCATCACACTTTTCTATATTACTGCACAACATGGCACATTTTTTATCAGTCAATACAAGCAGTCAGATATTTAGAATTATATTATACTAGAGTGGTGCCTGTTGGGCACTGGCCTACTTGGAACGATGAAAGTTGGAAATGCATGCCCCACCCAGTTATGCCCAATGTCCCATTCATGCCCAATTGCCCATATATGGAGTTCTTTATCATGCATGCCCAAATGTGGAGTCTATGCAGATGTCACAACACCATTGTGATGTCAGAACAGGCCAGCTCCATATAGGGGCGGGTGATCAGGTGTGATCAATTGGCTCATTTGGGCCCTAGAGCCTCTAGAGCACTGGCCTACTTGGAACGATGCAAGTTGGAAATGCATGCCCAACCCAGTTGTTATGTCTGTGTCCCTTGTATGCCCATATATAGTTTGTCAGGCATGCCCAAATATGGAGTCTATGCAGATGTCAGCATGATGTCAGAACAGGCCAGCTCCATATGGAGACGGTGGGGCGAACGGTTCTCGAGTTACGTACGTATGCACGTTCAGAGACTTGGTGCATTTGCATTGCTGCACGGCCAAATCGCGATGCATTGCTGAATCGATTATTTTTGACACCACTATAAACAGCAGTGGTACAGTAAGACATTAAGGCTAAAAGGATAACACAAAACATGCATTCATCAACATAGCATAACAAATTAACACAATAATACATGTCATCAACAAATTAAACTAGTCTTTCACCTCAATCTCCTCTGCGTACATTTTCAAGCTGAGGTCCCGCTTAGTCCGTAACCTTCGACCAACATAGTGCAGAGACAAGTGCTGCGTACATTCCCACAGGAAGAAAGACTGTTAGTTGAACTACAGTAGGGGTGTAACAATTAATCAAACTAATTGACTTAGTTTGATTAATTATAAAAATAATCACATTCATTACGGTAAAATAATAATTTTGGAGATTTGATTTTAAACGTAATTTAAAAGAAAGGTTGGGAAAAGGAATAAAAAGAGAACAATGTATCTACGTTTTTACACATATCATATCCATCCAAACGTTATGTACATGAGATTTAGAAATAAGGTGCATGAGCATAGCAGTTGGTATCTGTTCATAGACATTAGTGCAAGAAGAGTATCAGTGCATACAGGTACATGAGATTAATTATCAGACTAATCAATTTAGTCTATTATAATTTGGTTATTATAACAATTTGTTTCTCGATTCTTCACTTAACTGAATCCTTGGGCTAAATACGGCCATAGCCATCATCACTTATGTGATGGTTATCACATTTGGGCAAGTGGCTATGGCTGTTTTTGCCCAAAGAGTGTTTTTCGTGCAAAACAAATGTTTGGGATTCAGAATCATGAAAAACCCCCTAGTTTGACTACTTAAATCAGAATTAAATTTGAGAATTTTGCCTTATAGGTTGTTGTTAATCACCTATTTTAGCATTTTTCAATATGTTCCACCACTGGGATTTCCTAGGACTTTTGATATGTTGTTTTTTGATATGTGTAACATATTTGTGAAACCAAAGAACTTGAAAGAGTTTGTTGCAATTTGTTTGAAGTTGACCCCTTTTTTTCCATAGAATGCCTATACCATTTATGGAGCGACGTGATGTATCATGGTCAGTATCATGGTCAGTATTATGGTCAGTATCATGTCAGTATCATGGTCAGTATTATGGTCAGTATTATGGTCAGTATCATGGTCAGTATTATGGTCAGTATCACTATCATATCATTTGGTTGATGTTGATGTGCTCTCACCCCAATGGGGTCCATGACCTTTAGGACATCCTGTAGAGAGATGTGTCCTGGACAGGTGTGTGTGTACAGCTCCAGCATGGTCAAGACCTCATCACGGCTAACCGCTACTTCAGACTCTATGCCTTTCTCATCTAAAACACACGCATGCATGCACACACACGCACGCACATTTATATTACACATTTATATTACTCTATTTTGTTATGCATGCACAGTTGCACACACACTGCATGCATATCCTGGGACGAGCGCGCACACATGCACGCTCACACACAGACAGGTGCGCACGCACGCACGCACGCACGCACGCACGCACGCACGCACGCACACACACACACACACACACACACACACACACACACACACACACACACACACACACACACCTTCATCTGGGTGCTTGCGGCTATAGTTCATGTGGAACACAAAAGCATCCAGAATGAAACTCACAATAATGGCAATGGTCACCTGAGGGAGGAGACACACGTCGTAAATACAGAATACTGTACTTGCATGCAGAATACAATGTTACCCAAAGGGTAACCAGAAAAGTCTGCACCTAAACATTGTGTACACCACAATGTGGTCTGAAGTTGAACATGCTTGAACAATTTAAGGCTGAATGTTTCTACAATTGCTATAAATGAATGAATGAATGAATGAATGAATACCATGCATGATCAAATCATGTATACTTTAGATTATTTATTGTCTTTATTGATTTTTTCTTTACATGTACGGGTGCCACAGGGCCCTGTGTTCTTTTCGGGTTCCCAAACCACTGGAACCCGCATACATACCTGTATTATGTTCTCTCTCTGTCTCTCTCTCTCTCTCTCGCTATCTCTCTCTCTCACACACACACACACACACACACACACACACACACACACACACACACACACACACACACACACACACACACACACACACACACACACACACACACACACACACACACCACGGTAGTAATGTAGAAGCTCATGAAAAACAGCCTGCTCCAGCGGGATGTCATGGAGGTTATTCCTTCCTATGGGAGAGCGGATATTGTAGCTGTCAGACAACGCTTTCCTTCAGTCACTCACAAGCAAAGACAAGGCTATTCAAAATAACTGATACTGATAAGGTGACACGATCTTACCATGATGATATGCCAGTTGTTGATTACTGTCAGTTCAAACAGTGTCACTAGACAGAAATAAAGCAAGGAAATAGACATTTTGGTAAATGTATTAGGTTTATATGGGTAAAGAGAAAAAGGGGGAAGTTATTATTGTGTGGCTTACAGTTTTTCACGATTGTTAACACAAAAATTGAAAACTTGGCACAATTTGCACAACCTTCACTTCATGTACCTAATCGCTCGACACAATTTGCACTACATCACACTCCCTTATCGGCATTAGACTACCTTGTTGTCCAAGCACTACACACAATGTTCAGTTGTTGCACACACTTATCACGTAAATGTCAAAGCATCAACCTACAACACACAACTATTCAAATCTCTAAACATTCAGGTCTGGTGAGCAAAGTGTTGGTAACCCCTGACCACATACAGTAGATGACCCACAGTGAATCAACTACATTGTCATCTGGGACAATGTGAGCTTCCACCGGGCTGTTCAAGTACGTGAGTGGTTCCAGGACCACCCACATTTTTCCGTTCTATACCTTCCACCTTATTCTCCTTTCCTGAATCCTATTGAGGAGGTATTTTCAACTTGGAGGTATATGAAGGTATATGAAGGCTTGAAGGTATATGAACGGAACCCACAGAGCCAGGTCACACTGTTCCAGACCATGGAGGAGGCTTGTGGCGATGTGAGTCGCCTGTCAGGGCTTTATGCACAACTCAAGGCGTTCTTCCAAAGCTGCTTGGACAGGGAGAACATTGCCTGTGATGTGGATGAGGCCCTCTGGCCAGACAGTTACAGTATTTTTTGGGAAGGGGGGAGGGGCCCTTTTGAGCAGGTTTGAGCAGGCCGGTTTACAGTAATGTAAAAAACAAATACATATTTTGGCTGCATATTTATGTGCTGTTTTATGTTGACTATATGAAAAAGTAGGCTTACATGGAGTCATTTTACAAATGGAGAAATGGCTCCTTATCCAGAGTCATTGTCATTCATGTGTGTTCCATTTCTATGATTGTGTTTTCAATTTTGCACTTCATTGTGCTGTAAATAATTGGTAGTGTGCAGCACATGCTTAGTAGTGTGTACTCAATGAATGGTACGTGTGTGTCATTTGAAAATATGGCTGTGTGTACCAAATGAAAACACAAGTTCTATTTTGGGAACAGAGATTTGATGGCAAAGAGTCATCATGGAAAAGGAGTGTTAGGGTTTAGCATTTTGTGTGTGAGGTTTTCAGTTTTGTGTGTGCAGTTTTGAGAATGCTGTTATTGTTGTGAAAAACGTTTGTTAACAATCGTGAAAAACTGTAATGACTTAGTCTAAACCCTCTATTCTCAGTGTACTTAGTTGGTACCAAATTATTCGCCAAACATAGCCATTCTACAAGCTTAAGCGCACCGAGGCATTGTGCGTTTCTAGATCTACTAATTTGGGGTGAATGTTCCCCACAGAATGGAGATGCTGGGGTTCAAGTGGTTAAAAGCACCAACCAGATGGCACGTGTATACCAGAGAAACAGAATAGCAGCAAGTAGTGTGTTTACCAAAGCTTCTGAGAACGTTGTCGAAGTTATTGAGAAAATAGTAGCCTCCCTCCTTCAGTTCTGTCCTGTTACCTACGGTGATGTTGGTTTGTCTGTAGTATTCTGTCACCCAACTGGTGCTGAGGAGTTGATTGGATAAGCAGAGCTACAGTTAGTAGAAATCAATCAACAAACAGCAAGGACTGGTGTTAACCACTTTCAACTTTCAATATATAATTTCACAAAATAACAATAATTCAGTCAGACAACTCACAAATACATTTAACCAATATTTATTATAGAATGAGAATACAAGTGTGCATACGATATTAGACTTGGCGTTCGGCTCTGCTGCATTTTCTCCCTGCTCGGCGCGATTAAACGCCATCGTAAAACATTAAGAGCAGGGAGATAGATATACAATAAACCCCCCATGGGGAGCATAAATAACAGAGCCCACCGGTGGTGCTGGGGTGGTGGTGGGAGCAAACATCACATAACAACCAGGAACCATATGCAGAGGAAGGCAGGAAGAGAATGCAGACTGGTGAGCTTAAGTAGCCCTGACTACCACATCAGCGAATGACGTGTGGGACTTGCACACACCCACATACTGTAGTAATGCAGCATGTTAACCCCTTGAGTATAGTATGCGCCTTTGAGCATGGCATGAACCCCCCTCGAGTATGTCTGCCTGAACTAACTCTGCATGCTACGCATCATTAGTTAACTTATTTGTACAGTATCTTATCTTATTGATATGCACCACCCCATAGGTCACTGATAAAACACATTGCAATATGTTATGGACTTTGGACATATACTGTTTCACTGTTGCATTATAAGCATTAAACATTAGTCAACACCGCGCTCACAGCGCGGTGTTGACTAATGTTTAATGCTGTTGTTGTTAATAGGCCCATTTAAAAGTTGATGATACGGCATTGACGTTGATTTTTTATGTAAGAAATCTGTAACTTGAATCATTGAATGTACCTGTGGCTCTGTTTCATAATGATTATGGACTCAACTAAATGTATGTTTTGTTCTTTTAGTTTTCACGGTGTCTTGGTGACTGTTTGGAGGAGTTGGAGAGGCCATGTAAAAATAAACCAAGATAAAGACATCTGTATGATGTGTGGACATTCTGTTGAACCTGTGGAAGCTACATCATCTTTTCATTGTAACCTTGTACAGAGTACACCAGCGTGATATAGTACAGTACAGCTGCGTAATATATATATATATATACCGGTATAAATAAACATTTTGTAACATACATTTTTTGTTGTGAAAGCTAGGCCCTTATTCTAAAGTAGTCTGGCATGTCCACCAGTGTGTTTCAAGTTTCAATTCAATAGTCCAATGTGTGGCCCTCACTTTATCGAAGTCGGTATGGCCCTCTGGTAATAAATGCTGCCCACCCCTGAAGCATTTAAGGGCATTTGTAGAGCACTGACATCAACCTCACAGACAGACCCAGAGACACACACCACCCACCCACCACAATTTGAACCGTATACAGTAGATACACAGCAGATAGATACTCACTTGCAGCAGTTGGGGTAGACCACAGTGGCAAAGGACTCCATCCCAACAATTGCATAAGCATAATAGAACATGACTAAGGTCAGGCTCAGACTTGCCATGTTGGGGAGAAGCTCAAACATGATGTCCAACATGACACGATACCTCCACGTTATTTTAAAAAACCTGGGAGAGGAGAGAGAGAGAGAGAGAGAGAGAGAGAGACAACCACATGCATGAAGCCGCACCATCGTTCCTCAGATCACTTCACTTTGAGTTACTTTTGATTATTATTACAAAACATACATTAACCACTTCAGGCTATTTATAACGCACTTTACATTTGTGAGAATCTCAAAGTGCTACAATGTGCAAATGCATAAAATAAAAACAGAAGAAACATCACACCAAAAAGCATCTAAGAAACGGGAACAAAACATTTAAAACATATAAGATAAAGGCGTAGCTATAAAAAAAATCTTTGTTAAAAAGGAAAGTCTTTAGATCCTATATAGCCTATATACATGTCAGCCATTTTAAAATTGTGAGCTTGTTAGCTTTGTGCAAATGAGTACTTTCTACGTTTGATTCTTTAAGTACATTTTTATACCAATTTGGAATTCCGGACTTTTACTTAATTGTAACAGAATATTTGCATATTGCAGTATTGCTACTTCAATACGGTACCAGGCTATATGCAAGAAACATCAAAAAAGTACATGAATACACCATGACACTATAGAATAGGCACTACATTGAACGGAGACCCACCTTAGAAGCCGAAAAGATCTGAGCATTGCTGTGGCATTAAAGTAGAAGTGCGTATTGACAAAGACTTCAGAAATCAAGCACAGGATGACAAACACCGTCAATGAGAAGTCAAACCTTTGTTGAGGAAGCACAACAGTTAATATACACACAACATGAAACCTTTGTTGAGGAAGCACAACAGTTAATATACACACAACATGAACTTGCTTTTCTAATATATCTGCACTGCATGTGTCTTTCTAAATAATAGCCATTCTTGGATTGCTAAGTACTGTAAGATGTCACACGTGAAAGGAAGGCCAGTACTCACACATTCCACCAGGATCTGAAATAAGGCCTCGGCCCCAATCCTGTTATTTTCAAAAGCACATCTGCAGCATAAACTGGGGAGAGTGGGCGAGAACAGAGATGGTGTCTGTTAGGGTGTAGGTCAAGCATCTGTACGACTGCTTTACCAGGGGTCACATGTTGATTTGTATGGCTTTTGTATGTGACTGAACATGGTGTACTCACTGCTTTGGAAGACAATGACACTGTATCGAACATGCATCATTGGATGGATACTTAGCATGTATGTCTCCACAACAATCCATAAGGCATTAACAGCCACCACTACGACTGCAGGTATAAGGACAGGCATATGAATAGAATACATCCATAAGGCATTAACAGCCACCACTACGACTGCAGGTATAAGGACAGGCATATGAATAGAATACTGTATGTCTTTCCATGTTTCTAAGAACAAACAGGTACTGTATGTTAAGTTAAGTAATGAATGAATGCACTCACACATGGTGTATTCGAAGGCCTTTGACTCCACCAGAAGATTGATGCCTATTAAAAATTAACACACACGCACGCCCACACAAATATAATAAATACTCAGGGTTCTGTGAGCACCCCAGACAGTTTTTAAGTTTCTTGATTAATTTAGACACGCGCCCCCTTCCTATACAAACCCATTTTAACCTCAAACTAAATTTTCACCATGATGGATTCATCGAAAACACCCGTCCTTTGGTTCTGGTGACTGAAATTGTCATGTGAGGGGTGTGTGTTTTTTAAAAAAATATATATATTTTGGGGGATTTTTTTAGTAAAATAAATAAATTAAACAAGTAATTGAAAAAGCACGTCTCTCACACATTAGAAGGACAATTTAGTCACCAGAACCAAGGACAGTGTTTTTTTGATTCATCTGGTTAAAATGGAGTTTGAAGTTACAATGGGTTTGTATGGGGGGCGTATTGATACAAATAATATCAAATATATTCAAGTTTGAAAGTGAAACATATCTTTAAAGTATTTTTGAAAGCTTCTCAATGAAAACACTGACTGAATGTGCAGCCTTCATCAGCACAAAAGCTTCACATTCAAATATTAACATTATAATAAAATATCAGAGAGAGAGAGAGAGAGAGAGAGAGAGAGAGAGAGAGAGACTCACCTTTGAAGATGGTCTGGTGTTTAAGGTCATCATACCAATGTCCTCTACTTTGTTGCGTCTGGTCATCAAACACAGAGAACCATGTTGGCAGACATCCACAACCACAGACATACAGGAAATGCAATACAAAGTGCATCTAAACAGATTGAGGTACTTAACACGTTAACTTACATTCCATTTAAGGTCAAGGAATTCGTAGAACTTATACAAGTCATCTTGGCTGTAACAGAGGAGCAGAAGTATAGAATTCGAAATTGAAAACGACGAAACATGTTTCACTCCAACCTAGCGTCCTAGCCTGGGTTCCAGCATGATTCAATGAACCTAGCGTCCTAGCCTGGGTTCCAGCATGATTCAATGAACCTAGCGTCCTAGCCTGGGTTCCAGCATGATTCAATGAACCTAGCGTCCTAGCCTGGGTTCCAGCATGATTCAATGAACCTAGCGTCCTAGCCTGGGTTCCAGCATGATTCAATGAACCTAGCGTCCTAGCCTGGGTTCCAGCATGATTCAATGAACCTAGCGTCCTAGCCTGGGTTCCAGCATGATTCAATGAACCTAGCGTCCTAGCTTGGGTTCCAGCATGATTCAATGAACCTAGCGTCCTAGCCTGGGTTCCAGCATGATTCAATGAACCTAGCGTCCTAGCCTGGGTTCCAGCATGATTCAATGAACCTAGCGTCCTAGCCTGGGTTCCAGCATGATTCAATGAACCTAGCGTCCTAGCCTGGGTTCCAGCATGATTCAATGAACCTAGCGTCCTAGCCTGGGTTCCAGCATGATTCAATGAACCTAGCGTCCTAGCCTGGGTTCCAGCATGATTCAATGAACCTAGCGTCCTAGCCTGGGTTCCAGCATGATTCAATGAACCTAGCGTCCTAGCCTGGGTTCCAGCATGATTCAATGAACCTAGCGTCCTAGCCTGGGTTCCAGCATGATTCAATGAACCTAGCGTCCTAGCTTGGGTTCCAGCATGATTCAATGAACCTAGCGTCCTAGCCTGGGTTCCAGCATGATTCAATGAACCTAGCGTCCTAGCCTGGGTTCCAGCATGATTCAATGAACCTAGCGTCCTAGCCTGGGTTCCAGCATGATTCAATGAACCTAGCGTCCTAGCCTGGGTTCCAGCATGATTCAATGAACCTAGCGTCCTAGCCTGGGTTCCAGCATGATTCAATGAACCTAGCGTCCTAGCCTGGGTTCCAGCATGATTCAATGAACCTAGCGTCCTAGCCTGGGTTCCAGCATGATTCAATGAACCTAGCGTCCTAGCCTGGGTTCCAGCATGATTCAATGAACCTAGCGTCCTAGCCTGGGTTCCAGCATGATTCAATGAACCTAGCGTCCTAGCTTGGGTTCCAGCATGATTCGCTGCATTCTGTGGATTTATATTGTTCCGTCACTACTGAGTAGCAAAGTGACAATACAAATCTATAGAATGCAGCGAATCAGGCTGGAACCCAGGATACTATAGCGTCCCAATTCTGGGAGTTCCAGACCCCCAGGAACGCGCCCAGGGCCAGGGGGCCGGGCCGGTTCCGGCGTGCCGCCCCGCTTCCGAAACAGTTGAGAAATGACAGAGTTACTGTGTGCCGGTCTCTCTACTGTACTGTACTGTACTGTACTGTACTGTACTGTACTGTACTGTACTGTACTGTACTGTACTGTACTGTACTGTACTGTACTGTACTGTACTGTACTGTACTGTACTGGCACACCCAAAATCATCATATATACAGTTAATATGTGCGTGTGTGTTTGTGTGTGTGTTAGGTTGCGCAAAGGTGGTGAAAAACAACCATGCTGTTTTTGTGCTCATACCCAGCCAGGCAGGCACCCACCCAGCCAGCCAGCCACCCACCCACACACATAGCTCCGTAAAGGAGTGGTTGCACCACTCAAAAAGTGGTTCAAGTTAGGACTGGAATATACACATCTATCTATATACAGAGTGGATACAGGAACATTACCTTGGTGCACCACCAGGGGTCTCTATAGTACTTAGTAGGAAAATGCTTGTGTGTAGTGGTGGTACCTAAGCATTGCAGCATCTGCGTTGAGAGCTTTAAATGTGAGTAAGCGGTCTCTTGCGGACATTCGCGGCCTGTAGAAGCGCATTAGGCCATCAAAATGCTTCAGAGAAACACCGTTCTGCATCTGGAGACAACACGCATATGCACGCGCACGCACGCACGCACGCACACACACACACACACACACACACACACACACACACACAATATAATTATGTAGTGGTTACATAGATAGATATTTCAGAAACTATGTCCATATAATGGTGTTATGCATGCACCTCATAGCGGATTTTATCCAACAAGGAAGACCGTGGGCCTACTGTACCTGTTGGCTAACTAGCAGTCGGAAGGCATTCTCGATGGCGGTGTGTTTGTGAAGCAGTAGAGATTTAAACTTCATCTTTTCATGGTTGTTAAAAGTATCATACACCACTGCCAGAAGCTGTGGAGGGAACAGAGAGTGGGAATAATGCAGTGATAGTGATGTTTAACAGCTAACATAATATTTAAAATAGAGAGAGCTCAAGTTGAGTATACCAAGTTCATGATGAAGTACAGTTCTGTGCAGAGGTAGACAATGAAGAAGATGCAGGACCAGGGATTATTGGCATACGCTGGCATCATCACGTCAGGGTAACTACAGGAAATAGGGAAGATTGTTCTCAATCATAACAGTTACATAACAGAAAGTTGGTTGATTAAAAAAGAAAGAACAAAAGGAGGCCATGCAGACTTGTGGTGTTTGGAAAACATTTAGCTGAGCTACAAAATTAGGAAGGAATTGATATATACAGTATCATAACTTTTTTTGCTGTTGCTTTTTACCCCTTTTCCTCCCCAATTTAGTCGTTATGCTAATTAATTCCTCCCCACACACATTTGTGTGTTGTCACTGCTGTTGTATGCTACTGGCTCACCTGCCAGTGAGGAGTCCCCACCGGGAGGATGCAGAGCCTCCGTCCTACTCCTCCGCTGACAGGTGCAGAACCAGCTCATAGGAGTACGTGTAGTGACAAATATCTAGCCTGGCTAATAAGCCAGACTAATATCACACAACACTGTCGCGGCAGGCACATTTTTTTTTGCCAACGGCTGATTCGGTCTGGTTTATTAACCAGGCTAACAAATATCAGCCTCCCGCCTGGTTTCCCCCTCCCCCTCCCACGAACACAATTGTGTTTGTATACTAGATAGACGATCGGCAAAGTATTGCGACTCAAACCCCCAGCCTCTACGCTGGTGGTGGGCAGGTACTTTGCCACTGCTCCACCCGAACGCCCCATGATGCATATATCTTGCCTACATGTGTGCAACGGGCTCTGAACAAAACGGTGTGTTCTGGTCTGTTGTGCTTACTTTGCTGTGGTCAGCAGTACAAAAAGATTGACGATGCTGTTCTCCAGACTGTTGAAGTACTGTGGGGAGGAAAATGGACGCAGATCAGTATAAACTCTGACCACAAGTGAGAGTGAGACACAAACGGCTATCCAGGAAAGCAGACATACCCAAACAAACCAATGTCCTCCAGGCTCTATATCAAACATACCTGATCAGCAGGGTTTGAGGAGAACAGAGAGTATCCTGAAAAGAGACAACAGACTGATCAAACAAGATAGAGAGCTTAATAAATTAATCATTAATCCAGTGAAAACCCAGCTGATGACTGCTCAGATATGCTCGGGGCGGAGTAGCTACAGTAGCTACAGTATAAGTGTCTTGCTCAGGGACATATTGGGCGGGCCCGAAGTGAAATGGTGAAATTCTGATTCTGCAGACTGCTCCTCTACCCTCTAGTACACTATGAAAATGTAAAGCTCAATGTTGAACTTGATCCATATGAACAGTTGCACACTTATGTCATACTCTGAGGGGTGGGGGAAATTGCCATTTGTGCTAGCTTACAACTAGCCCTCTATTATTTTTGCTGTATTTAGTGATGGCAGACTGTAGTATGGGGGCGGCGGTGGCTCAGCATGGGGCGGCGGTGCTCAGGGGGAGAGTGGCCGGATGGTAACCGCAAGGTTGCCAGTTCGAAACCGGGCTCCCCTAGAGTTAGTGTCGAAGTGTCCTTGAGCAAGACACTGAACCCCTAATAGCTCCTGATGTGCTGGTTGGTGCCTTGCATGGTTCCCGCTGCCATCGGTGTATGAATGTATGTGTGAATGGGTGAATGTAATGCACAATCTAAAGCGCCTTGGATAAAGGAGCTATATAAATGCACCATTTACCATTTAGTAGTAACATGCAACAAAGTATAAGTCAGGCAGTAGATGTAACACTTACCTATGACTGCAAATATAATCATGAAAGAGAACAACATGAAGAGGATTTCAAAGATGACGGGAAGTGACTGGAAAACATGACGCAAGTTTCTGATTGGAAGAAAGGAAGGAACCATGTTGTCAGCGATGACAGGGCGCGAGTGTGAACTTATCAGTATATACACGTGGTGTTCATTTTTTTACATTTCCTGAAAGTAACATGTTTTGTACATGCAAGGTTTCTGCCCTATAGCGATGATGTTCTGTACTGTACCTGCGTACTGCACCGCAATATGTGCAGTCCACCAGAAATATCGGTCTGAGAGCTCTGGTCACACGCATGTGATATTTCTGTCTGACCAGAACCACAGCAGCCTCCACAAACAGCAGTACCAACACGCACGTCTATGTCACAGAGAGAAAAGATGAAAGGACTCTATTTTCAATATCCTCCTAATCACAACACATTACAAAAAAATAAATAAATAACTTATAAGGTCAAGTATAACTGTATTGTAATCTGCTACTAACACTATAATTATAAGCACTCAAAAGTAAGCCACAGGATCTACCAGCTGTAACAGAAATAAAATAAAAGCTCAAATGTGTCCACTGGTGTTTTTGTATGCATTATTTTTGTCCTAATAAATCTAATGACTTTTTAATGTTTCCAATTATTGCCGTAATGTAGCTTTAAGTTAATATTTCTTTGCACTTAGTTACATTTAATAAATATCTTTGTGTTTACTTTGGATGATCATATAATTTGCCAATCTTTGTGCATGTTATATGATCTACTGGGCAACAAATTTCAACAGTTGATGATAAGATTGACAGCTTAGTCATAGTCAAGTAAGTAGCCTTAGAAACCAGTGGTTACCGAGTCATGTGGCAGGAGCCTATCTCATGTTTATGTAGCCTTAGAAACCAGTGGTTACCGAGTCATGTGGCAGGAGCCTATCTCATGTTTATGTAGCCTTAGAAACCAGTGGTTACCGAGTCATGTGGCAGGAGCCTATCTCATGTTTATGTAGTATAGCTTGTTGTTCAAGTAGGCCTACATCTCCCAGCCATGATGAATAAGTACAACCCCTGGACATTATGCTAGTAAGTACCTGGACCAGGGATTTACCCCTAATCCAACCCTTGATGTTGTTAGTGCCAAGCAGGTAGGCACTGGGTCCCATTTCTTTTTAATAGTCTTTGGTATGACCAACCCCAACCTGCCTGTCCCTCCCAGGGCTGACACTCTAACCACAAGGTCACTGAGCCGGTATATACTCAGTCATACTTCTCTCTTTTTTATTTGTTTGTCATCAGTTTCCTCCCATAGAGTGAAAAACTGCAAGTAGGCCTAGTGTCAAAATACAAGATACTTACATAGCCTGTGCACTGTGTGCAGTAGTAGTAAAACAAGCTGTATGGTCTGGTCCCATAAAGTAAATACATATATGATAAAGAAATATCAACCCTTTAGTTTCTTATTTTATAGACTGACCTTTGATGGACATTATGCTTTCACTACTTCATTATTTTAGACCTACGGTTGCTTTAAGAGTATTTATGAGTGCTTATAACTATAGTTATACAGTGTTATAGGTAGATTGTAATGCATTATTAATATGTTTATTATGTGTTATAGATATGGTTTTCATCACGCACGCGCGCACGCACACACACACACACACACACACACCGCCTATTTACTACTGTTGTTATTTTTAACCACTCATACCCTCTGGAGTTACAGTAGTAAACTGGACTTAAGTTGGCTCTGTTCGACCACATTTTTCGATCTGCACAAAATCTATTTGCCAAAAATAGCCAATCTACAAGCTCACAACGTGTTGTATGAACGGTTATTTTTTGTGAATGTTCCCCCAGAATATGGATGGTGGGGTTCAAGTGGTTAATGCTGTATTTTGTTTTTGTTGCTGCTACAATGTTGAGGAACCAAAACCAAAGAATTGTAATGTTAAATATTGAATCATATAATCTGATATCATCAGCAGTGCAACCGCCCGTTACCTTCAATACGGACCTCTTGTGTCGCATGAAGGTGTGGATACCCAGCCAACGTACTTTCAAGCACAGTTCAAATGCCACCATGACCAAAGTCAACAGCTCCACAGTGGCATGGACCTACAAGAAGCATGGCATACCATTATCCTGTATTTATCCATCGGCAGTGGTAAAAGTATCAATACTGCAATGTAGAAATACTCTGTTACAAGTAAGATCCGGAATTCCAAAGTATTGGTAGAGTATTGGTATCCAAATGTACTTAGAATAAGTAGAAAGTATACAATGTATAAAACATCTTTTGAAAATAGCAGATCTACAAGCTCACAACACATTGTGAGCTTGTAGATATAGGCTATATTGTCAAAGTTAAAATAGGACTGAAGTGGTTAATGTATGTTTTTTAATAATCAAAATTTACAACGTAGCTTAAGTCTTCAATATTGTACTTTTACTCCACTACAATATAGTGGAGAAGAAGTAAAAGTATTGCAATTTGGATACTATAAAAGTACCTCAGAATTGTACTTAAGTACAGTACTTGAGTTCAGTACATGTACTTAGTTACTTTCCACCACTGTCCATCGGTGTGTGTAATACTAGACTTAGGCGTGTGTGTGTGTGTGTGTGTGTGTGTGTCCACTTACAGAGATGCTCAGTTTAAACACGGCGGGATGCTCGCACAGTGTCAGCATCAGCAGCAACACGCCTGTCAACAGCTCCATTATGTAGAACAGGTGGTTGTTGGCAAACAGGTACGCAGCCAGTGCCTCCTTGTTGAGAGGGTGGGTGAAGAATTTATCGTTGTTTTCCCCTTCCTGTGTATACGAACCAGGCAGAAGCAACATTTTGTCTGAACAGATGTTGAGCAGAAGGGGGATATTTAAAAGGTAAAACGTTCCGAGGATAATAATAAAAGCCACTATCATCATCATCATCATATATCTTTACCATCACATGAGCTAAAGGCTACCACTAGTTATGAGTACTACCACAACTATATAGTAGCCTTTAGCTTATGATGATGATGATGATGATAATAGTGTTTTTGTCAACTAAAATTGACACAGTTCAGTGCTCGTGAATACCTGCAAGTAGATAGCTGCCTCCTGGTAGTTCATCTCCCAGATGTGCTGTAATGATGCATCTTGGGTCCTGCGGTTTTGTGGGCCAGGCTTTATAACAATTGCATTGTTTATTATGTTGTCATTGTCATCTCCAGCAGAAAAAGAGGCTGTAAAATGAGAAAAAAGAAAAAAGGAAAACTACTAGGTTGGTTGCTGGAAAAAGTGGTAACTAACAATGTAAGAATAAAAGAGTCCGCACACCAACAGGACACCAACAGAGCTCCAAATGTTACCACAGTAAACTTTTACACTTGGGAACATCAATCAACATCAAGTGTGCAAACGTGCGTACCTACCGATGCAGTCTAGTTCTAACTGCTGGATGTATGAGTTCTTTTGGAATGGAATCTCCTCGTGGATCTGATCTTCATGGTGCTTGGCTGTTTGCATTTTCTCAGACACACTCACCATGGCTCAGCATGTGTGAAGCATATAGTCCCTTGATATCCACCACAGCAATGTACGTGTCAGTCATTCACAGTCCACAGCTCCAGCTCCAGGGTTCACACACCTCACCTCCAGGGATGCAGGCAGGAAAGTTCCTCTCAGCAGCACTGATACAGTATGAGTGATTAGAGTCTTCTTACAAGTACATTTCATACCTACCTGAAGTGCTGTATCTCTAGGCCAAGCGGAGAGCCCCAAGTGATCATGATGTCAGCAGATTAACTGCATTTACAGTCACAGTAACTTTAGCCACACCCAGAGGAAGACCCACACGGGTCAAAACCGTCTGGCATGATATGGCTTTTTAATTTAACATTATGCCCTAAAGTAGACAAAAGAGAAAGGAATAGGCCAAGCATATCATTAAAATGCCTTTATTGGTTTGGGAACAACATTTTGAGCTTACACCTGGAGTTCACTACCTCACAACCACTGTCTTTATCTGACTGTCACACTCACTCTCTTAGCTGATGCTAACAGAATGTGGACAGTTGTTTCAAAAGTTTGTATTCACTAGATGTAGAAGATATATAGGGCTCTTTCAACACACAAGAGGAAGTATTCAAAGAAAAAACAGAAAATGTAATTTAGTTCCACAAAGAGGATACTGTTATCTTTTTAATCTGCTCTGAGAAAGCCTGTCTGGAGTCTGTCCACTTCAGTGAAACTTTTTGAATTAGGCTACTGTTATCTTAAGCGTATAAAATGAACAAAATAAAGACTGGACATAATCAACTCCACTACGGTGTGGAAGCACAGCCAGTGTAATTACAATTACAGTTAAAATGCCACCTTGACCAAAGTTAACAGCTCGATGTTATGAACCCACAAGAAACATACAGTACACAAATGATCATGCATTATCCATTGGTGTGTGTGTGTGTGTCTGAGTGAGTGAGAGAGAGAGAGAGAGAGAGAGAGAGAGAGGGAGAGAGAGAATTATTTCAAACACATACGATAGTGTGTCCACTTACATAGACGTCCAGGTGAAGTGATGGCACAGCGGGAAACCTTGCACACCATCAGCAACACGCCTGTCAGTCATGTCAGTATCATGGTTTGGTCAATATCATGCATAGTATCATGGTCAGTATCATGGACAGTACAGTATCATGGCCAATATCATGTTCAGTATTATGTCAGTAACATGTCAGTAACATGGTCAGTATCATGTCAGTATCATGATCAGTATTATGTCAGTAACATGTCAGTATCATGGACAGTATCATGTCAGTATCATGGACAGTATCACGCTCAGTATCATGGACAGTATCATGTTCAGTATTGTCAGTAAAATGTCAGTATCATGGTCAGTAACATGTCAGTATCATGTTCAGTATTATGTCAATATAATGTCAGAATCATGGTCAGTTTCATGGTCTATATCATGACTCTATCAAGTAGAATATTATTGTTGATGGCAAATGTGTATGTTGCCAGTGCCTTTTGGTTCAGATGGTGGGAGAAGAACCTATCATTGTCTTCCTGCTCCATATACTATACAAAATAGCATGCCTAAAAAGCAGCCATGAGTGACATTTCTCTTTGGATTTTCTAGTTGAAAGCCATTTCCTTTTACCAAACTACATGGAGACATCTTATGCTAAGAGAAAGGGTGGGGTTGACCTCACTGCTAATCATGTCATATTTCATGAACACGCTTACTAAATCACCTACTGTACGTTGTTTCATGAAGTCCTTCCTTATCCACTGGCAGTTTATGGGGTGGGTGGCATCTGCCACTTCAAAATAAGTCCTTACAAACCCCAGTTATCCTTCCCAATTTAATATAGGATAATATTTGCATCTTAAGCAAATATTATCCTATATTAAATTTGGCTTGGCTGCCTTTTCCATTTCAATCGGACTCACCCCTGGTTAAAAAAAGGCTAAATAAAAATAAATAAAACAATTTGATTAGCAAAGTGTACGCCTTTTTTTGTTTCTTTTACAAAATCACTATGCCGGTTTATCAAATAATATAGTAAATCACATACTTGATCACATACTTGGATTTGGTTTAGCCTAATTCAGAGATCCACAGTAGGATGTCCTCTGATAGTGGCATGATTTATTTTTTTCCCTCTGATTAATTGCTGAAGAAAATGAAAGGAAGCCAAATGTTTCAACTGTTTACTTGATCATTATATTACACATTAGACATTAATCAGCCTCACTCTCAAAGTCACTAACAATGTTATCTATATGTATTAAACCAGGGGTTCTCAACGTTTTTGGCCGGGGACCCCCGAAAATGCTTTGGCAACGTCTCGGGACCCCCGCCCCGCCCCCTCCCGACCCCCAATATAAATTGACTGCTACAATAACCTTAAACCATTTTGGGCGGGAACCCCTTTTGGTGTTTTAAGCATTGTTATAATTTAGCTATTGAAAAATAGCAGATCTACAAGCTCATAGCGCGCCATCGAGTGGCGCGCTACGAGCTTGTAGGTCTGCTATTTTTGAAAAATCGTGAAAATAAAATCTTAAAAAAAATGTTTTTTTTTTTTTTTTTGAAAATAATTTGGGGACCCCCTAAAATAATTTGGCGACCCCCCGAGGGGTCGCGACCCACGGGTTGAGAACCCCTGTATTAAACCATTCACTGCAGCCTTCTTACCAAAGGCCTCATGTACACAACGAAGCATGCCTGTACTGTAAGGTTATATTTTGCAGGTGTTTGCGCTGATTTATACTTAGTCGTACGACAGTGACAAATATTAGATCTACATACACAAAGCGTCGCTGTGAGCTTGCAGATCTGCTATTTTCCGCATGGGACACCCTCGTAAGACGGATGAATTAGGCAAACGTGTGATGCGGTCATAAGGCAAACATCAACAAACTGATAGTTCCTACAAGATATTCAATTTGGAGAAAATGCTTCAAGGACTAAGGGCAGGATTTTACAGGTGCTGCACAGTTGATACAGTAATTAAGACATAGTTAGCCTGCTCCTTCATCTATGATTGTTTAAAATAGAACATTTAAGTGACTTTAACTCATTCTGATTTGTTCTGTTGCAGCTCCTGATAAATAGACATTTCATCAGAAAACACATAGTTGACTGAACATGAACATCTTCTCACATGTATCCCCACCAAACTAAGAGGTCATTAAGAAGTTATTGAATACTTTGTCATGTTTGGCATAATTGTGTCAAAAATGAAATACTAGTATCACATACAGTACGTAAAGCACTGCTTCTCAACCTGTGGGCAGGTGGGCCCCCAAATAGCTGGCAAAACACTAAGATTTGAATTATAATACAACATCAAAATAAATAAAAATAATAATAATGCAAATTCATGTAGAAACTATTTCATGGGATTTTTTTTCTTTAAAACCTTGAAATAAAATGTGTTTTCATTCTGATACCAATAAATAGAAACCAAGTGTACCACGTTAGTTCCATTGATCTAAGGCAGAAAACAATTGATTCACTGATTGATCATTAAAGATGGAGCGCCGTGATTTTTGTACTTTTTCTGTTTTGCATGTGTCTATGGAGTTAACATTACTCTAATAGGCCCCCAGGTGTGGTTATAATATTCAAATATGTCTTCCCTGTGTATTTTTGGTTTCTTCCTGAACGCTGAAAGCTTTTGAGTCAAAAGGCCCAATCGAAATAACACCATTTTAGTGACATCATAACATCATATCATACAACAGCTGTGGGGCGAGGCTTAAGTTCAGGTGGGTGGTGCTAAGGTGAAAACCAGGTATCAATGAACTGGTGGGTGTGGCCACATAAAAACATAATTTTAATACTTTCTGTACACTTTTTTGAAATAAATCTTCCTCCTAGTATAATCATAGTACGCGATTGTCATGTTTTAGATGGGGGGGGATCACGGCATTCCATCTTTAAAATAAACATGCTCTGAAAATGCACACAGCCCACCCATCTGACCACTTGACACCTTAAGATGGGGTCAGATATGGGTGGTCACTGGGTCGGGCGGGCATGAGCGCTTTCAAGATTTTCTTGAAATGCTGCTTGGTACAGTGCTAGCCTGGAAACCAGACAAATCTGACATTGCAATTGCAAAACAAAAAAAAACAAAAAAAATGCCCTGGGCAGATTTGGTCTGGCACCGCTCAGTTGTAATTGGATTTCACTCCCTCCGAAGTTGTGAGGTATACCAACCAGGGCCCAGTATGTGAAGTTGTGAGGTATACCAACCAGGGCCCAGTATGTGAAGTTGTGAGGTATACCAACCAGGGCCCAGTATGTGAAGTTGTGAGGTATACCAACCAGGGCCCAGTATGTGAAGTTGTGAGGTATACCAACCAGGGCCCAGTATGTGAAGTTGTGAGGTATACCAACCAGGGCCCAGTATGTGAAGTTGTGAGGTATACCAACCAGGGCCCAGTATGTGAAGTTGTGAGGTATACCAACCAGGGCCCAGTATGCAAATATGGGGCGGGTTTATCACCAGAGGCATTCTTTTTTTTTATCCGCCCCTTGGAAATGCAGGTTCCACACAGAGATTCCAGACTAATATCTACCCAGTGATATTACTCTGGCGGTGCCAGGCTAGTACAGTGCTAGAACAAATACAGTGACTTGGGCTTCAAGCCTTTTCAAGTCATATTATCAAGTATTACAATTGAATATTTCATGAGCAACCTAATTATAGTGGAAATCAATGTCATTGGGAGTCAGTCAATTACACTGAGGCCTCACACTAAATACATTTCATTTGATTTTATGATTGAGATACTGTCATTTATACTTTAATTTAATTTAATTGACAATGGCCTAAACTAGGTTTTAACAGGAGTTGACTATGAAAGCTGATTAGAGCAAGTTATTCTCAAACAGGTCTCTTCGTCGGATTAGACCTGCAATTGGCTCTAGCCCCTAACTGCTACAGTACAAGTCCCCAATCCAAGTCCAACCATAAACTGCACAACACTGCAAGGGAATCTATTACACGGGACGTCTCCGCCTCATTGCACAAGATACATCCATGTGCATTTAAATCCACAGGTACATTCGGCTATTCACTAAAAACCCACTGGGGTCGGAAACACATCAGACATACTGTATACTCCTCAGGCCTCTGGAGGCAGTCACTTCTTCATCTTGAGATCAGCTTCAATGGCACAACGGCGACCTCTAGTGCCCCCATCCTGCATAGCCACAGATAGAATGAGAGAGAGAGAGAGAGAGAGAAATAGCCATCTTTTATTACACTGAGTTTGAGGCAACACTTCATTCAATGCAAATTTGATTATTTGAGCTATTATATAAAAATCTAATTTCTGAATGACACAAATCCTATTTTTTTCTCAACAAGCTATATCATTTGTAATTGTGAAATCTGTCACGAAATGACCTACCTAGATTCACCTAGATTTACTAAAACTATTTAACGCAACAATTTCTATGTAATATAAGCTATGAGACAGTAATTATGGAACCGAGGTATAGAGAGTGCTGTGCTGTTCCATGGGCCTGGGACACAGTGGGTATGCGTGGGGGCCTGGGACACAGTGGGTATGCGTGGGGGCCTGGGACACAGTGGCTATGCGTGGGGGCCTGGGACACAGTGGCTATGCGTGGGGGCCTGGGACACAGTGGGTATGCGTGGGGGCCTGGGACACAGTGGGTATGCGTGGGGGCCTGGGACACAGTGGGTATGCGTGGGGGCCTGGGACACAGTGGCTATGCGTGGGGGCCTGGGACACAGTGGGTATGCGTGGGGGCCTGAGACACAGTGGGTATGCGTGGGGGCCTGGGACACAGTGGGTATGCGTGGGGGCCTGGGACACAGTGGGTATGCGTGGGGGCCTGGGACACAGTGGGTATGCGTGGGGGCCTGGGACACAGTGGGTATGCGTGGGGAGATGAGACCATCATTGTGTGAGGACAACAAGCAAGTTGGAGACTTGATTTGTGTTGTGGCGTTGGCAGTAAACAACAGATTGTAGGACAAAGCCTTGCGGACGGGTACTTACAAAAAGAGAGAGAAGGAAGGCTGGAGACGCCATGGACACACTGTCCTGTAAGATGACCAATATACACAAATCAGACAGAGAACTAGAGGGGAAGATAAAATGTTTGAGAGAAAGCAAAGATGTGCAATGAAACATTTGTATAGACAGTATGTTACATTTACTATAAAATATATTATTTGGGTTAACAGATACAGCCTCACTACACAGTATAATCCTCAGTGTTAATTAACTCTGAACAGTGTAAAAATGGAACCAAATATAGCCTCTTCAGAGCTAAATTAACACTCAAATCAGATTTTGAGATTTCATGGGTGTTAAGGGGACGGTTGGGCCTAAGGGTGGCACTAGACTCTCTAGAAACGTTCTATAGCAATGGTTCCCAAACCTTTTAGCACGTGACCCAAAAGAGACATTTTATGTCTCCCTGGGACCCAAACTAGTGAAAATAGCAGATCTACAAGCTCACAATGTGTCACATTGAGCAGGCCTCCAACTGTGTTGGTCTTTATCTCAACGAGACGAAAACTGAATACGTAAACATATGCAAATCCAACAATAACCACATTATAAAAACACTTAACAACACTCCTCTGAAACGGGTTGATGACTACAAGTATTTGGGTTCATATATATCTTCTTCCCAAAAGGACTTTCAAACTAGGAAGGGTATGGCCTGGTCAGCCTGCAATGACATGCATAAGATCTGGTCATCCCAGCTTCCCTTGTGTTGCTACCTTGTCGCGGTGGGAAAGCTTGTGTGTCTCCGTGACTCTGAGGGCTATACCGGAGGGGGTTCATACCCCCGGCAGGTTCAACCAAGCCGGGCAGGTCTCAGGGGAGAGGCCAGACGAAAAGCAGCACCTGGGGGTTGGGCGTGGGGCTAACAACCTCACCCCGTCAAAAGAACGTTGTTACAGAAACACGAAAAAGAGCATCAAAAGAAACTAGAGTCCTGGGAGAGGATGGTCCTCCAGCTAGAGGAAGTAAGTAAAGTAAGTAAGTAATCCCAGTTTAGTAAAATGTTAAAAGTAAAAATATTTAGGACGACCGTTGAGCTGATTCTACTCTATGGCTCCGAGACATGGACACTCTCAAAGAAACAAGAGAATCGGTTGGATGGCACTTACACCCGCCTTCTAATGAGAGCGCAAAATCTGTCTTGGAAGAGCCACCCATCGACTAATCTAATATACGGCAACCTTCCCCGTGTTTCTTCACTGGTCCGAACCAGAAGAGCGCAGTTTGCTGGCCACTGCTACAGAGCTGACAATGAGGTTATATCTTCCCTTCTTCTCTGGAGTCCTGCCTCAGGGCGGACCAGAGGTAGAAAGCTGTCGTTCCCTGATGTCATCGCTAGGGACACATGCTTCAGTAGGCAGGAACTGGGGGTGGCAATGAAGGACCGGTGCTTCAGTAGGCAGGAACTGGGGGTGGCAATGAAGGACCGGGAAGTCTGGCGTAGCATTGTGGAATCCATGATCTCGACCGCGGTCGAAAAATGATGATGATGATGTGTCACTTTGCGCCACTTTGAGCTTTTAGATCGGCTTCACTTAACTACTCCTTAATCATCTGTTTTCTAATTTCTGGAATTTCTTAGATTTGTCGTTGATGTCGTCATAAAAGCATTGAATCTGCCAGTGTTTTTCAGTGTTTTTTATTAATTTGAAGACCCACAGGACCCGAGACGTGAACCAACACATTCTGTGTGGAGTGGCGGACAATCATCCTTTCTTTCACCCGGAAAATACATTTTGTAACCACGATTATCAGTTCTTTAGATATGGGCCGTTGAATAAAGCTTGTTTAGACCAATAACGCAATCTGGGAAAGTATCAGAGATAAATGTATTTGATAAATGTATCTGTTTACACTGAGGTGGATGGAGACATAGGGCCCTATTAAGCAAGTGGAATCTAATTACATATAATTTTACAGTTTTTAAGACGTGGGGGCGGGTGCAATGTCATATTACAATTATGGGCCAGGTAAGAAGCGCTTTCGACACCCCGTGGTGTGAGCAAAACGGCCTTGAATTAGTCATGGGAGTGTTTAAGGGAGTTTTGAGGCTTACCCAATGAACATGTCCGTACTATTCTCTTTACGACACCAGCTGATGATGCGCCCTTTTCGGCAAGTGGTATTACATTTCTGCAGACTGGCACCATAGACATGACATGACTTTGTCACATTTGGGTTAATTATTCATATTGCACTGCATGCTGTCACCTTTATGCCTCCAAAGAACAGATCCACAAGCTGTCACAGCCATGATGTGCATAGCTTGTAGGCCTATGTCTCTATTTTGTTAAGTAACTTGCAGTTTTCATTGGAAAGTCATTACAGCGGCGCAGCCATTATGCTAAGGGAGGGAGATATACGCACATCGTCACTTAATTTGTTTCTGTTCTAAGCATGAAAAACAGCTGTAAAAATCTTTATTCTAGTTCATTTGATTCATAAATGAATAACTAAGACTTTGAAATGGCACCTACCTATACCTTTCAGATCGGAATGGAACTGCGAGTAGATACGCAGCATTGGCTGGCAAATTGGCAATCCATGCGTAATGTTCCCAGAATCGTCTAACCCCCGAACATACAAGTTCGTTTGATATTGTTTAATTCGATAAAAATAGAACCATGTACCATACAGCGAATGAAAGCAAGATTCCTAAGGAATATGGGGATTTTTACATTTTAAAAAACGGTTGAGAAATGAGAACCATGAGTGTTTATAATATCAAATATTATAAGAATAATATGAAAGACAAACGGGCTGTGAAGAGCTCAGCTCACCATCCCGACAAGGAGGAAATATAGCCTATAGTGCATGCACGTATATGCACTGACTGTTGCACACACGCTCTTTATTTGTTTCTATTGAAAAACACCAGTAAAATAACGTTTATTTTATTTTATTTCATTCGAGTCACGACGAAGGAATGAGTTGAAATGCCATACGTGCGCCATGCGTATTGCTGCGGCCCCAATGTTATGGTCTTCGCTCGTAGCATATTATTGAAGAAGAATTGAGTCGGGTGTGATACAGCGTATGAAAGCAAACCTCCCAATGAGTATGGAGATGTTTTAATTTCTAAAAAAGGTTGAGAAATGAGCGATATATGACCCTTTATAATCTCAACGAGAAAGCCAGAAAACTCGCTGTTGCCATGTGTCATAGAAACAAGTAAATAGGTCTATAAACATACTCCCGAAAGAATCGCATATAACAGGGGTCTACAACCTATTTTAAATGAAGTGCCATGTTTTTATTTTCTAGATAGTGAGTCTGCCATATCAAGATTCCTTTTAATGACACCACATTAAAATTTCCAGCATATTTTGATTGTCCACAAATATAAAGTTCTTCCTTCTTTTTACATATTTTCTTGCACATTGTTATAATGATCATTATAAATATATATCCCCCTGCAGTCAGAGTTCATTGTTTTAATGAATGAATGTGATGCATTGTGAGCTGGTAGATCTGCTATTTTCAAAAGTAATCTTTGAAAAAAGTGACAATTGTGGAATATTTTTGAAAAATGTTATTGAAACATTTAAAAACACAAATCTGTCATGGGGGTCACTGGCTTAGTTGGGCAAATGCATTAATCTGGGGGTCCTTGACATGGGAATGTCGCTGTGTGAGGATCACTGGTTTAAACAACATTAGGAGAAAAGCCCAAATAAGCACTTTAGAAACAAGAAAAGCAACCACAACTACCAATATTTACAAGCATCTTTGCAGAAAAAGAAGCCGCTTATAATAAACAGACATGGCAACACTCCAGCAGCACTCCAGAGCCGCTCAAGTGTAAAATGAAACAGTGCTTTTTGCTTTTAAGACGTGGTCAGACCCAGGCGGAATCGGTATGCGCTGAGTGTTTTTAGGTCAAGGGGCTTAATAGCAAATTAGCGCAAAGCGAAAATAATTAACATATGGACACTCCCCCAATGCTAAATTATGCAGGAACGTGGTATTCCATATGAGTGAGCGCTCACCACGGCTTCCATAATACGAAAAGGCGCAGAGCGAGGGCGAAATCTGTATTACCGCATGGGTTTTTCGTCTTGCTTAATAGGGCTCGGAGTCTCTTAGCAACCTTCATACGTTAGCGAAGTGCCACCATCTATCGTATACCGCCTTTGGCAGTGAAGCGTTGGATTCGAAAAAGGACGTAAATGGCCGCTCTTGGCCGTCTCGTCACCTTATCTGCGGGGTCCTGCTTGCGCGCGGCACCCTCGCGGCCCACACCTCTCAGGCTCTTGGCGCCGATGCCCCCTCGGGCATCGTCTGACGAGGTCTGCATGATGAGCTGCGTGGCCAGGAACTGCTGGATCTGCTCCAGGACGTCGCGCTGCATCTCCACGCCCATGTGGAACACGTCGTGGTCCGACGAGTTGTACATGACGGCGTTCTGGAACATCAGCATGATGTCCCGCTGGAACTCGGCCGTGGTGCGCACCAGGCCCGTCTCGATGTTCTTCTTGATGGTTGACAGGTCCATGGGCCTGGGGGAGACGGTGGTGGTGGGTGCCGGAGCGGTAGGCATTAGTGGGGACAAGGACTCACATTTGGTACTTAAGTAAAAGTATCAATACTGCAGTGCAGAAATACTCTGTTACGAGTAAGAGTCTGGAATTCAAAATGTACTTGAGTTAAGGTACAAAAAGTGCTGGTAACAAAATGTACTTTACGTACCAAAAGTAGAAAGTAGGCATTATGCAGAATGTCCCATTTCAAGTTTTCAAATGTTTAAAAAGATTCAGAAAATAGCCAATCTACAAGCTCACAATGCTTGTTAATGTATGTTTTGTAATAATAATCAAAATGTACAAAGTAACTAGTAACTAAAGCTGTAAAATAAATGTAGTGGAGTAAAAGTACAATATTTGCCTCTGAGATGTAGTGGAGTAGTAGTAAAAGTATTGGAATTTGGAAATACTCAGTACAAATACCGCAAAATTGTACAGTACTTAATGTACTTAGTTACTTTACACCACTGGCGGTAGGGAGGGTGGACCAGCGTGGGGAGAAGAAACCAAACAAGAAACGATCTCTCAACAAAAGTCAAGAGATGTCCAGGTTTGGGGTAAGAAAGCGTGGAAAACCTCTATGCACTCACCTGTACACAATACTGTGGTATCCAGGAGCAATGTCGTCCGTCACAGGCTGCAGGAACACATTGGCGTATCTAAAAATAAATTGTGTTAATCACATCAGCAATTTCCATCATTATTGAAAAATAAACCATTTTAATCACTTTGGTTCTGTGTTTTGTAAATTAACAACACTAGATACCCACCTGTGATTGGCTGCTGCACGCCACACCAGCATAATGGCCTTTTTCCAGATCTTCTGAGCTTGTATAGCTTCTTGGTCCTCGCTGCTCATTGAACTGTAGAACAGTGATGAACAACAAAATGACCCAATTTAAACAGTGTGTGTAATCAATAGTGTGAAACAATAGAATCAATAGAAACAATAGAATCATCTATAGTTGCAGGCAACTTGCAGCCCTAACTGCAGTGGTCAGAGAGCGGTCTCCCTGCAGCCCTAACTGCAGTTGTCAGAGAGCGGTCTCCCTGCAGTGGTCAGAGAGCGGTCTCCCTGCTCTTCAATAGCCAGGGCTTGCAGTGCGTGCGTGCGTGCGTGCGTGCGTGTGTGCGTGCACGCGTGTGTGTGTGTGAGGTACTCACAACTGTGAGGAGGTGGGGCTGCTCGGGATGGAGTCTGCAGCGGTGTGGAGCTGCAGGGACGAGGACGCCGTCGTGTGCAGGCTGTAGCCGTCCTCGCTCTCGCTGGCCGTGGGCTCCGCCTCCCCGTCCGCCTCCGACAGGAAGGCCTCCGCCGCCCCATCAGCCTCCTCCTCCTCCTCGTCCGCTTCTCCTCCTCCTCTGCAGGACTCCGGCCTCTTGCTCGCCGCCTCTGCTTTACTCCCTGAGACGCTCCTCTCTCCTTCCCCTTCCCTGTCCCCGTCCCCCTCCCCGGCCCCCTGCGCAACACACGGAGGAAGACACGCACGCTCTCATTGGGATCTTAACTGTCCACAAAAAAGCTCGGGAGTAAAAAGAACGTACAGCACGCTACATTTTACAAGTACAGAGTACAACAATTACAGGCATCACGTTATCTCTGTCCTCATCGGGTGGTGTACCTTGGAGTGTCTTTCTGTCAGTGGGCTATCTTCTAATACTGAGTCTGCCAAGACAGTAAAGACGAATAATAAACAAGGAAATGGTTATGCCAAAATGCACAGTTCCATGCAAAACAAACGCATGTTTTTTTCTGAAGCAAATGAACAAAGATATTTGTTTTCCTGTAACGGTCTTAACGTACCTCCACGTGGCTTCTCTACTTCCTGCCGCACCCATTGCTCACTCTCACACTTGACGGTAATGTCCAGCGAGATGTGTCCGTCCCGGCGCCCCTCCTTCCCGCTACCCGCAGCCTCGGCCTGCGGAGGTGCTCCGGTCTGGTGGTTTCGCTCCGGGGAGGAGGAGGAGGCGGAGAGAGGAAGGCCCTGCAGTCTCAGTGGGTACCCTGAGGGACAGCCGCCCTCCTGTCCACCGCTCGCAGACGTCGAGTGCGAGAACGGAGCCAGAGATATGCCCTGAATCTCCATGGCTTCCGTCTTGCCAACCAGGCTGCTGTGGAGGAGGGAGGAGGTGTGCGTGACAGCGGGGCCGGGCTCGTGGCTCTTGAAGGGCCCTGCTTCCCAGGCGGCAGACAGGGCATGGCCGTTCTCCTCACACAGGGACAGAGCTGCCTCTACGGCGGCTGCATCCAGAGCCTCCGAGTTCTCATCTCCCTGTGGAGCACAGACACTCTTTTTTTGAGGCGCACTATCCCCTCCTATGCCCAGCTTTCCGTGTTTGTGTAAACACAAAAACATTGAAGATAAAAGTGAAGACGGAAAAGTGAGGACGCAAATTGAGATGATGTATGATGATGTATGATGATAAGAGCGGCCCTCACTTCACACGGGTGATTTTTTTATAGCTTTATTTAGTAGTTATTTTTATATTGTACACATGTACAATAATACAAAATACAAGTCCACATAAAACACACATACGCGAGCACAGACACTCTTACATTAAAACAGACCCACCATCAATTGCATTGTCGATTCACAGCATCGGCCAAATATATTGTATATACATAATTTTTCCGTTCATGTCTTGATTTAAAATTGTGCACACTTTCTCCAAATATTTTAAAGCATTTACCGAACATAACTGAATAATTGAGTCAATGTTGGCGAAATACATTGCACAACGTGCTGGAATACCACCTGTTATGGATGTTTGTCTGTTGCCTTAACGTCACAACTGCTGCAATCTACGTATAATTACAGTATTCTAAGGTTGAGCAAACACCAGCCATGTTTGGTTGCTGCCTTCAGGAAGGAGATAGAGGGCCCTATTAAGCAAGTGGAATCTAATTACATATAATTTTACAGTTTTTAAGACGTGGGGGCGGGTGCAATGTCATATTACAATTATGGGCCAGGTAAGAAGCGCTTTCGACACCCCGTGGTGTGAGCAAAACGGCCTTGAATTAGTCATGGGAGTGTTTAAGGGAGTTTTGAGGCTTACCCAATGAACATGTCCGTACTATTCTCTTTACGACACCAGCTGATGATGCGCCCTTTTCGGCAAGTGGTATTACATTTCTGCAGACTGGCACCATAGACATGACATGACTTTGTCACATTTGGGTTAATTATTCATATTGCACTGCATGCTGTCACCTTTATGCCTCCAAAGAACAGATCCACAAGCTGTCACAGCCATGATGTGCATAGCTTGTAGGCCTATGTCTCTATTTTGTTAAGTAACTTGCAGTTTTCATTGGAAAGTCATTACAGCGGCGCAGCCATATGCTAAGGGAGGGAGATATACGCACATCGTCACTTAATTTGTTTCTGTTCTAAGCATGAAAAACAGCTGTAAAAATCTTTATTCTAGTTCATTTGATTCATAAATGAATAACTAAGACTTTGAAATGGCACCTACCTATACCTTTCAGATCGGAATGGAACTGCGAGTAGATACGCAGCATTGGCTGGCAAATTGGCAATCCATGCGTAATGTTCCCAGAATCGTCTAACCCCCGAACATACAAGTTCGTTTGATATTGTTTAATTCGATAAAAATAGAACCATGTACCATACAGCGAATGAAAGCAAGATTCCTAAGGAATATGGGGATTTTTACATTTTAAAAAACGGTTGAGAAATGAGAGAACCATGAGTGTTTATAATATCAAATATTATAAGAATAATATGAAAGACAAACGGGCTGTGAAGAGCTCAGCTCACCATCCCGACAAGGAGGAAATATAGCCTATAGTGCATGCACGTATATGCACTGACTGTTGCACACACGCTCTTTATTTGTTTCTATTGAAAAACACCAGTAAAATAACGTTTATTTTATTTTATTTCATTCGAGTCACGACGAAGGAATGAGTTGAAATGCCATACGTGCGCCATGCGTATTGCTGCGGCCCCAATGTTATGGTCTTCGCTCGTAGCATATTATTGAAGAAGAATTGAGTCGGGTGTGATACAGCGTATGAAAGCAAACCTCCCAATGAGTATGGAGATGTTTTAATTTCTAAAAAAGGTTGAGAAATGAGCGATATATGACCCTTTATAATCTCAACGAGAAAGCCAGAAAACTCGCTGTTGCCATGTGTCATAGAAACAAGTAAATAGGTCTATAAACATACTCCCAAAAGAATCGCATATAACGGGTCTACAACCTATTTTAAATGAAGTGCCATGTTTTTATTTTCTAGATAGTGAGTCTGCCATATCAAGATTCCTTTTAATGACACCACATTAAAATTTCCAGCATATTTTGATTGTCCACAAATATAAAGTTCTTCCTTCTTTTTACATATTTTCTTGCACATTGTTAGAATGATCATTATAAATATATATCCCCCTGCAGTCAGAGTTCATTGTTTTAATGAATGAATGTGATGCATTGTGAGCTGGTAGATCTGCTATTTTCAAAAGTAATCTTTGAAAAAAGTGACAATTGTGGAATATTTTTGAAAAATGTTATTGAAACATTTAAAAACACAAATCTGTCATGGGGGTCACTGGCTTAGTTGGGCAAATGCATTAATCTGGGGGTCCTTGACATGGGAATGTCGCTGTGTGAGGATCACTGGTTTAAACAACATTAGGAGAAAAGCCCAAATAAGCACTTTAGAAACAAGAAAAGCAACCACAACTACCAATATTTACAAGCATCTTTGCAGAAAAAGAAGCCGCTTATAATAAACAGACATGGCAACACTCCAGCAGCACTCCAGAGCCGCTCAAGTGTAAAATGAAACAGTGCTTTTTGCTTTTAAGACGTGGTCAGACCCAGGCGGAATCGGTATGCGCTGAGTGTTTTTAGGTCAAGGGGCTTAATAGCAAATTAGCGCAAAGCGAAAATAATTAACATATGGACACTCCCCCAATGCTAAATTATGCAGGAACGTGGTATTCCATATGAGTGAGCGCTCACCACGGCTTCCATAATACGAAAAGGCGCAGAGCGAGGGCGAAATCTGTATTACCGCATGGGTTTTTCGTCTTGCTTAATAGGGCTCACTGGGTCCTATTAAGCAAGACGAAAAACCCATGCGGTAATACAGATTTCGCCCTCGCTCTGCGCCTTTTCGTATTATGGAAGCCGTGGTGAGCGCTCACTCATATGGAATACCACGTTCCTGCATAATTTAGCATTGCTTTGCGCTAATTTGCTATTAAGCCCCTTGACCTAAAAACACTCAGCGCATACCGATTCCGCCTGGGTCTGACCACGTCTTAAAAGCAAAAAGCACTGTTTGATTTTACACTTGAGCGGCTCTGGAGTGCTGCTGGAGTGTTGCCATGTCTGCTGTTTATTATAAGCGGCTTCTTTTTCTGCAAAGTTGCTTGTAAATATTGGTAGTTGTGGTTGCTTTTCTTGTTTCTAAAGTGCTTATTTGGGCTTTTCTCCTAATGTTGTTTTAACCAGTGATCCTCACACAGCGACATTCCCATGTCAAGGACCCCCAGATGAATGCATTTGCCCAACTAAGCCAGTGACCCCCATGACAGATTTGTGTTTTTAAATGTTTCAATAACATTTTTCAAAAATATTCTTATTGTCACTTTTTTCAAAGATTACTTTTGAAAATAGCAGATCTACCAGCTCACAATGCATCACATTCATTCATTAAAACAATGAACTCTGACTGCAGGGGGATATATATTTATAATGATCATTATAACAATGTGCAAGAAAATATGTAAAAAGAAGGAAGAACTTTATATTTGTGGACAATCAAAATATGCTGGAAATTTTAATGTGGTGTCATTAAAAGGAATCTTGATATGGCAGACTCACTATCTAGAAAATAAAAACATGGCACTTCATTTAAAATAGGTTGTAGACCCCTGTTATATGCGATTATTTTGGGAGTATGTTTATAGACCTATTTACTTGTTTCTATGAGACATGGCAACAGCGAGCTTTCTGGATTTCTCGTTGAGATTATAAAGGTTTTTTTTTAAAGGCCTTTTTTAAAAATTAAAACATCTCCATAATCACTGGGTAGTTTGCTTTCATACGCTGTATCACACCCGACTCAATTCTTCTTCAATAAAATGCTACGAGCGAAGACCATAACATTGGGGCCGCAGCAATACGCATGGCGCACGTATGGCATTTCAACTCATTCCTTCGTCGTGACTCGAATGAAATAAAATAAAATAAACGTTATTTTACTGGTGTTTTTCAATAGAAACAAATAAAGAGCGTGTGTGCAACAGTCAGTGCATATACGTGCATGCACTATAGGCTATATTTCCTCCTTGTCGGGATGGTGAGCTCTTCACAGCCCGTTTGTCTTTCATATTATTCTTATAATATTTGATATTATAAACACTCATGGTTCTCTCATTTCTCAGCCGTTTTTTAAAATGTAAAAATCCCCACATTCCTTAGGAATCTTGCTTTCATTCGCTGTATGGTATATGGTTCTATTTTTATCGAATTAAACAATATCAAACGAACTTGTATGTTCGGGGGTTAGACGATTCTGGGAACATTACGCATGGATTGCCAATTTGCCAGCCAATGCTGCGTATCTACTCGCAGTTCCATTCCGATCTGAAAGGTATAGGTAGGTGCCATTTCAAAGGCTTAGTTATTCATTTATGAATCAAATGAACTAGAATAAAGATTTTTACAGCTGTTTTTCATGCTTAGAACAGAAACAAATGAAGTGATGATGTGCGTATATCTCCCTCCCTTAGCATATGGCTGCGCCGCTGTAATGACTTTCCAATGAACACTGCAAGTTACTTAACAAAATAGAGACATAGGCCTACAAGCTATGCACATCATGGCTGTGACAGCTTGCGGATCTGTTCTTTTGAGGCATAAAGGTGACAGCATGCAGTGCAATAGGAATAATTAACCCAAATGTGACAAAGTCATGTCATGTCTATGGTGCCAGTCTGCAGAAATGTAATACCACTTGCCGAAAAGGGCGCATCATCAGCTGGTGTCGTAAAGAGAATAGTACGGACATGTTCATTGGGTAAGCCTCAAAACTCCCTTAAACACTCCCATGACTAATTCAAGGCCGTTTTGCTCACACCACGGGGTGTCGAAAGCGCTTCTTACCTGGCCCATAATTGTAATATGACATTGCACCCGCCCCCACGTCTTAAAAACTGTAAAATTATATGTAATTAGATTCCACTTGCTTAACCCTTAGACAGATTACTACTGGAAAACACGTGGAGTTTTGCATTAGTCTTTTCTGCCCTGTACGTGATTTTCCGTAGTTCTCTTTTTTTATTAATACCAATATATTAATTCGGTCCGCACCTCTGTATATAGTATTGAGCATAAATATCAACTACATTTCCCAGAATTCCCGTGTCACGTGACACACGTGTATGCTTTCCTATTGGAAACTGACGCCCAGCCCCCAGTGAACAGGGGGGTTGGTTGACTCCTCCGAGGTGGGCACTGGAGGAAGAGTTTTTCAGCCAGGTTTGCAGTCGCCGCAAAAAAAACAATCTGAAAAATGATCCATCCGTGTCCAGTGGCATTCTCCAGTCCCAGACCGTTGGCCGGGCTGCAACATCCACCCTCGCGGATTACACGTGTGCAATGTTTTTTCTTCTCCCCACCGGAGTTACCACCAAGGCTGATGCCTTCGCTAAAAGGTAATTTTATTGTATTCGAAAATGCCCTAATATGACATGTCTAGTAAGACGATCCCTATATTTGGCCCGAGCCGACCTAGTGCTGATATCAGATAGATGTGGTAGAACCATATATGGATAGATCTAACTGGTTTAGTCATCGTGACATGCATAGTCGGAGAATATATAACAAGGGTCGGTACTATAGGTGATCGACGTAGCTAACAAAAACATCTGATCAAATGAATGTATTGTACTGTGTCTTTGTGGGCTGAATCGTGGCATCGTGGCATACAAATAGATGTTTGTATAATTAGTATCACGATAAAATAATATGGCGACGTTAGAATGACACCACCAATGAGTGATCGCGTGTAATGTAGCTGCCCAGCGTATATCCAGCACCATCACGTCACCACATTCCACTGGCTGTTGGCTAGTAGTAGTTGCTAACAAACACTGCACAAATGGTACTGGCTATTGGCCGGGCCACAAGCCCGGGCAATAGCCAGTACCAATGTTGCTGGATGATTGCGACGCAATGGTGCTGGATATACCCTGGGCAGCTAGCTACATTACCACCGATCACTCATTGGTGTTTCATTCTAACGTTGCCATATTATTTTATCGTGATACTACTTATACAAGCATCTATTTGTATTTGTCATGCCACGACTCAGCCCACAAAGACACTGCACAATAAAATCATTGATCGCCAGCAGCCGGGTAAAACGCCATGTAATAGTAGCGTGCACTGACTACAGCTAAAATGTTTATTTCTTTTTATATATTTAGAACTGGCATCAGATGAGGAGGAGGAGGAGGAGGAGGATGAAGAGTCAAGACTGCGATGGCGTTCTCCGACACTGAACCGGATTCATTCATTCATTCATTTCAGGGGGGGGCAGTTTTTGGGTGTTTTTTTTATTTAGCCTACTCACACATAACCTGACTCCGCCAGATGGGGCAGCAGAGAGTACACTGGGTTCCCCCCTCCTGCTCCCATCTGGGAACTCTCAGGCAGACTTGATGCCCGGCCACAAAACGGCCTGGCCAATCAGCAGCAGCTAGAAGCGAAGTTGCTCACAAAACGGCCTGGCCAATCAGCAGCAGCTAGTAGAAGCTAGAAGCTGCTGCTAGAAGTTGCTAGAAGCTGCTGCTGATTGGCCAGGCCGTTTTGTGGCCGGGCATCAAGTCTGCCTGAGAGTTCCCAGATGGGAGCAGGAGGGGGGAACACAGTGTACACTCTGCTGCCCCATATGGCGGAGTCAGGTTAACTCACACACACACACCGTCAAGGACTGGGTTTGGGGACATTTGGGAGGAGTAGCTCTGATCCATAGCTCTAAATGCGCATTTAGAGCTATGGATCAGAGCTAGGGGAGGAGTAACTGTTTTGTATGTAGGCCTATTTATTTTCTGTAATATTTATCATTTTATTATGTTAGTAGTCGTAAAAAATAAAAGACGCTTTTACAATGAGTTAGACCTGTCATGACTATTTTGTTCACTATTGTGAGGTTTATTGTATATGACTAAGCAAGTTTCAACTGTGATTTACTCTGTAACGGTAGATGGTAATAACTCAATTTCTTTTTTATAATACAGTATACATTCAAGTCTATATTTTGATACATATCATGGGCACCAAGTCATATCAAAACAATGTCCTTGGATGTGTTTTTTATCAAAACTGTGTTTCTTCATAACAGGTTTTTGAGATACATGCATGAATAGACAAGGTACTGGTAAGACTATGTAAACATGGTATATATCAAAATGTGCGTTAGAATGTCTAATTTTACCCCAAAAAAGAATTGAGTTTATATGATGTTCCAATTTCAGAGCTATGGGGACTTTTAGCTGGATAGGTCAGATTGATCATGACTGACCATGCTATTTATAGATGGCAAAATATCTACAGTGGTACATGTGAGAAACTTTTTATTTTATTTTAATTGAACTAGACAACTCACCCTTTAAAATGAGATATTGCATGGCTATGTATGCCCAGCAGAAAAAAAGTTATTTAGAAAATAAAACTTCAACCGGGCATAACTTTTTTTGGTTGTCCTAGAAACAGAAACAGTGTAAATGCAGGCTCTTTTAAATGGCTTCCAACACAAGAACTAAACATTTTATCAACTCAGTTCATTTTTTTCCTGGAAGCAGACAAGTCAAGCTTTCTCTGAAGGTCTTTCGTTGTCACACATTCACAACAGAGAATTTTCAATAAATCATTCAAAAACGCCATTCTGGCCATA